>NW_026291398.1:0-127341 GCF_025698545.1 Gossypium raimondii
AATTACAATTAAGTATCGTCATCCTATTCCTAGACTTGATGACATGTTGGACGAGCTTTATGAGCCGTCATCTTCTCCAAAATTGACTTGAAGAGTGGATATCATCAGATTCGCATGCGAGAAGGTGACGAATGGAAGACAACCTTCAAAACAAAGCTAGGTTTGTATGAATGGTTAGTGATGCCTTTTGGTTTAAGGAATGCACCTAGTACTTTTATGCGACTAATGAATCATGTTCTGCGATCTTTTATTGGAAAGTTTTGTGTTGTGTACTTTGATGACATTTTAGTTTATAGCAAGACTTTGCAGGATCACGTAGAACATCTGAGAGCTGTATTGCAGACTTTGAGAAAAGAAAGATTGTATGGTAACGTAGAGAAATGTGTGTTTTATACTGACAGACTTACATTTCTTGGTTACATTGTGAGTGCACAGGGTGTTGAAGTTGATCATGAGAAAATAAAGGCAATTCAGGAATGGCCACGACCGACATCGATTACTCAGGTTAGATCATTTCATGGTTTAGCTAGTTTTATCGACGGTTTGTTCCTAACTTCAGTTCTATTACCGCACCCTTAAGCGAATTATTAAAAGAATTCCACTTCTTGTGGGTAAAGAACAAGAAGATGCCTTTCTGAAAATTAAGGATTGTTTAACAAAAGCACCAGTGTTAGCCTTACCTGACTTTGATAAAACTTTTGAAATTGAATGTGATGCTTCTGGAGTTGGTATAAGCACAGTTTTAATACAGGAAAAGAGGCCAAAATGTTAAAGGGCCCAATTTGTAAACATCTTACTTGTTTAATTTAATTTTTTTTAATCTTTAGGAGCATTACATGTAAAATTCGGCCCAAAACAACCCATATAAGTGCATGGCCGAATTTACCTTGTTATTTTATTAATTAGGTTTAATTTTTATTAGTTACTTGTGAGATTAGGATTTGTTGGAGGCCTATATAAGCATTGGTCAGCCACCCTTTGTAAAAATCATCTTATTATTATTTTTCTATCAAATTTCAGATTTGTTGAGTGCAGAATTTTCTTTGGGGTTTTCTCCAAGAATTCTCTCTTGAGTTTTCTTTAGAAGTTGTTTTAACAATCTTTTGATTGTGGGAGCCATCTTCAACCTTCTTCTTGCCATCGATATTCTTTGGAGGGAGATTAGAGCCGTTTGAAGGAATTTGTGAATTCTTTCGGAATTCAAGGGTTCTTAGGACTTTTCTTTAATTCCTTGCTGTTCAATTTATTTTCTTTATTATTGCTTGTGCCGATTCTTCTTCTAATTTTCTTTGCTGTTTTTGTTTGTGTTTCAGCCTTGATTAAACTCCAAGAACTCTTCGTTTAATCGATCCCTTTATTGGCAGCAACTATTCGATCCAAAATCCCCAAAATTTAGGGTTCTTGCCATTTTTTATTTCTTCTTGTTGGGTGAAATTAGGCTGCTGGAATTTGGGCATTCTTGGCGATTCAAGTTATTGATGATTAGCACTCTTTCTTTACTTCCAAATTCGTTCAATTTCATTAATTTCTTTCTTTTCTTTTGTCGCCCAAATCCCTAATTTTCTATTAAAGATCTGATTGATTTAATTCGTTGCTGTTTAGTGTTCTTGAACAGATTGACTTGTGGAGAATTGATCTTGGAGTTCGATTTTGTCTTCTTGAACTACGAAAACATCTATTCATTCGTTCTTTGTGTCTTGCTGTTCATTTAATTGAATTTGGGGATTTAATTCCAGATCTGATTAGTTTAATCTTGTTCTTTGTTTTAATTTCAGATCTGTTCGTTTAGAGCTTTCGTAGGAGTTTCTCGTGACTTGGCAACTCGATCTTGGTCCGCGCCACCCGTATCATTTGGTATCAGATTTTGGGCGTTTTGGGTGTTCTTGGTTGATTTCTAAACTGATCTCTATTTTTAAAGCACAAACAGCAGTTTTACCCAGAAAAATTGTTCAAAAAAAATTCATTTGGGTGGGTAAACGTTGTCCGATTGATCTGAAATTTTACATACATATTTGTGGCACTGTGATTGAATATAAAAAAATTATTTCCACAAAAAAATCAGTCAAAAAAGTCAAAAAATAAAAAAGACGAAATTCAATAAAAAATTAAAAAAAGATTCAGCGGGTTGAATTTGGTGCCCAAAATTTCCAGATCAAAAATTAAATATTTAAGGACATTCCAGATTTAATTTCGTGATTTTTAGAGATCGGGAACACCTCGAACGAAGTTGTCAAGTTACTCCGCAGTTTTTCGGGTTTTCTGGTTTTAGCAATTTTTATTGATTCTTAGCTGTAGGTTTTCATTTGTTTGCTTTTTATTCTTCTGTTACGTTATCTAACACCTTCTTGTTTCTTGTGTTAGTAGGATTTACACGTGTGCACAACTTCTTCCTCGGTGCAACACGAATCAATTGGTGTCTCGTCGGTTTTTGGCATCCTAGTGCAAATTAGGATTCTTTGGTAGTTTGGTTCATACTCTCTAATTGGTTGATATAAACTCGATAAAGAACTCACAAGATTGAATTCTACCTCATTGAGAATTTGAATTTTCTTTTGAGTGACTAACGGTGAGGTTTGCTAACTTTTATTTTTGAGTGTTGAGTGTTTATTTTGCAGCTTTTTGGGAAGATGTCTAAAGATGACCATAATGATACACTTATGGAAGTCCAACAACAGTTAGAAGGACACGCTGCTGCAATCACACAAATAAATGCTACCCTTCAAGCATTGAATACTACTTTGAATGAGGTACGAATGAATCAAGAACTTCAATATCGAGATCCAATCGGGAAGATAGGAATAATCATTACAGTGCGGCCCTCGACGTGTCCCTAGATTGGATGATGATTTTCATGATCGTGGACAACCTTCTTTGGCAAAACCGAAATTCACAATTCCCCAATTTCGTGGTAAGAATGATCCCGACGCTTATTGTGAATGGGAATCTAAGATTGAACTCATGTTTCGTATTATAAATGTCCGGATGATGAAAAGGTAGCGTTAGCAACACCGAATTTTCGATTATGCATTAAGTTGGTGGACTCAACTTGGGGTAAACCGCCATCGAATTGTGAAGGTGAGATTTTGACATGGGATGAGTTGAAGCAGATTATGCGTAAAGGTTTATTCCACCTCACTACTATAGAGAAATTAAAACAAAGTTGAGAAGACTTATCCAAGGTAGTAGGACGGTGGATGAATATTTTAAAGAGATGGAGATGCTCATTCAGAGAGCTAATGTGGAGGAAGATGAAGAAACAACTATGGTTCGATTCATTGATGGTTTGAACAGCCGATAGCTAATACATTAAGGCTACAAACTTACATTGATTTGGAAGAAGCAGTTCACAAAGCCATTGAGATCGAGCAACAATTAAAGGAACAAAGGTTTGGGTCCTTCTCTACTTCACAATATTATCGAGGTAACAATTCCAATTCGATTTTAAGAGTTCAAAACCACCTTTTGTTACTAACAAGTCTTCTTTGAGTAATGGAAGTAAACAATCGATTGGAAGAAAGGGCTCTGCTAAAACGCAAACACCTTCTAAGCAGCCCAATTTAGGTGATTCGAGTGCAAAGAGGACTCGTGAGATTGAATGCTTTAAGTGCAAAGGGTGTGGTCAGTATAGTAGAGAATGCCCTAACACGAGATTACTTCTTCTAAAAGATAACGGTGAGTACACGTCCGACTCGATAATCTGAGATCCGGATATGCGAACTTGTGGATGGCGGTGATAATGGCGACGAGTTGGTCGAACCACCAAAGGAAGGGACTTTGCTAACTTTCAATGCCTTGTAGTTCGTCGAACCCTTAACATTCGGATGAAAGATGATGATAGCCAAAGGGCCAATATTTTCCATTCTCGGTGTTTTATTAAAGGTAACTTATGTTCACTCATTATTGATAGTGGTAGTTGCTCAAATGTGGTGAGTAGCTATTTGGTTGATTCTTTAAAGTTACCTTGCACCAAACACCCTAAGCCATATCACCTTCAAGTGGCTTAATGAATGTTCGAAGTTAAAGTTACTGAAACAGTCCTTGGTCACTTTTAAACTCGGCAATTATGAGGATGAAGTATGGTGTGATGTAGTCCCAATGCATGCGCACACTTGCTCCTTGGATGACCTTGGCAATTTGATCGTGATGTTACACACCAAGGTAAACTTAATCGATACTCCCTTGTATTTAAAGGTAAGAAATTCACTTTTGCTCCTTTAAATCCTCTTGATGTATATAAAGATCAATTGAGGATGATAAAATTTTGTGAGGGGTAAGGGAGAAAGAGCAAGTTCAAAAGACAGAGAGAAAAGAGGCTAATAGTAGTGGAAAAGTCAAAATTTAAAAAGCCCAAAGGTGAGTGAACCCTCTAGTGGTAAAATGAGCGGAAAAATCTTTTGGCAACAAAAAAGATGTGAAGAGAGCCCTACTTAATAAAATGACCTTGTATCCTTGTGAGGTTTAGGCAAAATTATTTATCTTTATCTAACATTAACGAAAATCGCCTAGTATGTTTCAATCTCTTTGCAGGATTATGAGGATGTTTTAGTGAGGCCCTAAAGGTTTACCACCTTTACGAGGATAGAACATCAAATTGACTTAGTACACGGAGCTTCGATTCCTAATCGACCAGCCTATAGATGCAATCCCAGGAGACAAAGGAATTGCAAAGGCAAGTTGAAGAGTTACTAGACAAAGGGTACATTCGTGAAAGCCTAAGCCCTTGTCTTTGTTCTGTCCTATTGGTACCAAAGAAAGATGGTACGATCGAATGTGTGTTGATTGTCGCCCAATCAACAAAATAATGATAAAAGTATCGACACCCAATTCCTAGACTTGATGATATGCTTGATGAATTACATGGTTCATTATATTTACTAAAATTGATTTAAAAGCGGCTATCATCAAATTCGAATGAGGAAGGGATGAATGGAAAATGACCTTTAAAACAAAATTTGGATTGTATGAATGGTTAGTTATGCCTTTCGGCCTTACTAATGCACCTAGCACATTTATGAGATTAATGGATCATGTTTTAAGGCTTCACTTGGGTAAATTTGTAGTGGTTTATTTTGATGATATTTTAATTTACTCAAAGACTTTAGATGATCATGTTTTCCATGTTCGAACTGTTTTGGATATTCTCTAACCGAAAGATTATTTGCCAACCTTGATAAATGCACATTCTCATTGTGATAAACTAATATTCTTAGGTTTCATAGTTAGTGCTCAAGGTATTCATGTCGACGAGGACAAAGTCAAGGCAATTAAGGAGTGGCCGACTCTAAATCGATGGCGAGGTGAGATTTTTCCATGGTTTAGCTAGTTTTATAGACGATTTGTGAAAGATTTCTCTACTATTGCTGCCCCATTGACAGAGGTTATAAAGAAATCGTGGGTTTCAAATGGGGTGAAACCCAAGAAAAGGCCTTTCAAACTCTAAAAGTTAAGTTATGTTCGCTCCTTTGCTTAAATTACGATTTTGCTAATACTTTTGAGCTTGAGTGTGATGCTGTAGGAATTAGAATTGGCGCCGTTTTAATGCAAGATAAGCAACCTATTGCTTATTTTAGTGAGAAATTGAACAGTGCACAGTTAAATTACTCGACTTATGACAAAGAACTATTGGCATTAGTTCGTGCACTTCAAGTATGGCAACATTATTTGCTGCCTAATGAGTTTGTCATACATACAGATCATGAGTCTCTTAAATGGTTAAAGGGACAAGGTAAGTTGAGTAAAAGACATGCCCGATGGGTAGAATTCATTGAAACATTTCCTTATGTGATACAATATAAAACAGGTAAAGATAATGTAGTTGCAGATGCTTTGTCTCGACGATATGCTTTAATGACTACATTGAATGCTAAAGTCTTAGGGTTTGAACACATTAAAGAATTATATGATGCTGATCTTGATTTGACCATATCTATAAGAATTGTGGACATACTACTTTTGAAAAATTTTATCTTGTAGATGGCTTTCTTTTTCAGTATGAACAGGTTATGCATACCAAAGTGTTCCATGAGAGACTTATTGATTCATGAAGCCCACAGTGGAGGTTTAATGGGACATTTTGGAGTGGCCAAGACACTAGATATCTTGCACGAACACTTTCATTGGCCACATATGAAGAAGGATGTGGAAAAGGTATGTTCCAAGTGCATTACATGCAAACAAGCAAAATCTAAGGTAATGCCTCATGGCCTTTACACTCCTCTACCGATTCCTACTTCACCTTGGGTAGATTTATCCATGGATTTTATTTTAGGTTTGCCTCGAACAAAAAAGGAAGAGATAGTATATTTGTTGTTGTTGAGGTTTTCAAAGATGTCACATTTTATTCCTTGTCACAAAAGCAGATGATGCTACACATGTGGCGGACTTATTCTTTAAAGAAGTGGTAAGACTTCATGGCATCCCTAAAACAATTGTTTCTGATAGAGATGTCAAATTCCTTAGCCACTTTTGGAAGGTATTGTGGGGTAAGCTTGGTACTAAATTGCTTTATTCTACTACATGTCACCCCCAAACCGATGGTCAAACCAAGTAGTTAATCGAATCTTAGGGACTATATTACGAGCTATGGTGGGAAAGAACATTAGAAATTGGGAAGAATGCCTACCATTCGTTGAATTTGCATATAATAGATCTATTCATTCTACAACTGGTTATTCCCCATTTGAACTTGTTTATGGTTTTAACCCACTAACGAGACTTGATCTTGTGCCATTACCTCTTGAACATGTTACAATTTAGATGGCGAATGAAAAGTCGAGTTGGTGAAATCCTTACATGAGAAGGCTAGACAATGAATAGCCAAAACAAATGACGCCAACACCAACAAAGCAAACAAGGCGCAAATGGGTTGTACTAGAACCCGGAGATTGGGTTTGGGTCCATTTGAGGAAAGAACGATTTCCTACAAAAGGAAGACTAAGTTGGACCCAAGGCGATGGGCCTTTCCAAGTACTCGGCGGATCAACGATAATGCCTATAAAATTGATCTACCGGTGAGTACAATGTAAGTTCTACTTTTAATGTGGTGACTTGTCCCCATTTGATTTTTGATTCGAGGACGAATCTTTTTGAGGAAGGGGGGAATGATACGAGTCATAAAGGCCCAATCCAAGTTCAAGAACGTGATGGGCTCAAATTGCCACAAGGCCCAATAACAAGATCAAAGGCCCGACAAATGCGGTCCAAACTAAATGGGACCATTCAAGAGCTTGTTAGCAAGGCCTTAGATGCATACACGAGAGAACAAGAAAATCACGATTCACTTTCTTGTTTTCAAGAAAATCAAGATTTCAAATCTTGGAAATCTTGGTCCAAGAAACCAAATCTTGCAGCCAAAACGCATTGGATCTCCATTACGAGCATCAACGACCCAATTTTGGTAGGAGATGGATCACGAGCCCAAATTCTTGAAGGCGAGGCCCAATAACCAAAATTTAGCCCAATCAAGAAATTTCTTCATACTTAGTTGAAAAATCAGGCCAAAATGTTAAAGGGCCCAATTTGTAAACATCTTACTTGTTTAATTTAATTTTTTTTAATCTTTAGGAGCATTACATGTAAAATTCGGCCCAAAACAACCCATATAAGTGCATGGCCGAATTTACCTTGTTATTTTATTAATTAGGTTTAATTTTTATTAGTTACTTGTGAGATTAGGATTTGTTGGAGGCCTATATAAGCATTGGTCAGCCACCCTTTGTAAAAATCATCTTATTATTATTTTTCTATCAAATTTCAGATTTGTTGAGTGCAGAATTTTCTTTGGGGTTTTCTCCAAGAATTCTCTCTTGAGTTTTCTTTAGAAGTTGTTTTAACAATCTTTTGATTGTGGGAGCCATCTTCAACCTTCTTCTTGCCATCGATATTCTTTGGAGGGGAGATTAGAGCCGTTTGAAGGAATTTGTGAATTCTTTTGGGAATTCAAGGGTTCTTAGGACTTTTCTTTAATTCCTTGCTGTTCAATTTATTTTCTTTATTATTGCTTGTGCCGATTCTTCTTCTAATTTTCTTTGCTGTTTTTGTTTGTGTTTCAGCCTTGATTAAACTCCAAGAACTCTTCGTTTAATCGATCCCTTTTATTGGCAGCAACTATTCGATCCAAAAATCCCCAAAATTTAGGGTTCTTGCCATTTTTTATTTCTTCTTGTTGGGTGAAATTAGGTTGCTGGAATTTGGGCATTCTTGGCGATTCAAGTTATTGATGATTAGCACTCTTTCTTTACTTCCAAATTCGTTCAATTTCATTAATTTCTTTCTTTTCTTTTGTCGCCCAAATCCCTAATTTTCTATTAAAGATCTGATTGATTTAATTCGTTCTGTTGTTTAGTGTTCTTGAACAGATTAAACTTGTGGAGAATTGATCTTGGAGTTCGATTTTGTCTTCTTGAACTACGAAAACATCTATTCATTCGTTCTTTGTGTCTTGCTGTTCATTTAATTGAATTTGGGGATTTAATTCGGATCGATTAGTTTAATCTTGTTCTTTGTTTTAATTTCAGATCTGTTCGTTTAGAGCTTTCGTAGGAGTTTCTCGTGACTTGGCAACTCGATCTTGGTCCGCGCGCCACCCCGTATCATTCACACTCTTGGCTTTTCGGTTTGGAATGTTCACACACAATGACTCTTTGAAACCGAGTGTTCACACTTCATTTGGCCATTCAAGTCCCTTTTAATTGCTGGTCACTTTTCAGCAAAAGCTACAAATTAAATGAGCTTATTTATGCACATTGACCGAATCTAGCTCATCCATGCACCATTCAAGTTGTCCAAGGTTCAATGTGAATTCTAGAAGCTTTCCAAGTTCAGCCGAACCTAGCCAAGCCATTGAAGAATTCATTAGCTTAATTTTTAAGAAAATGTATGTGACTATTCGGCTAACTTAGTTGCTGATTATAAATAGCTGAAAATTCAATTTGTAAAGGACTTTTTGACATTTTAATTATCGAATTGCTGCCAAATTTGTGAGGCATTTTTCTCTCAAATTTCGTTCGAGACCCGTAAGACTTATCTAAGATTTTAGTGGCGTCTTTCCGAGTCTTTTCTGAACTTATCACTCCCTAAACCCGAGTGTGGCGTTCACCTTTGATACCTTTGGTTCATACTTTTCTAAGTATTGGGTCAAGGTCCTTTTCAACCATTTCCAATTCATTTAGGTCCTATAAGTTTCGGGTCGACACTTTTCTTTAGTGTTGGTTCACTCTTGGCCTTTTTGAACCATTTCCATTTTCGTACCAAATCCATTACCATTTCGTTTCAAATCCCTTACCGTTTCATACCAATTCCCAAATACCAAAACGTACCCAAAACCAAAGACCATTTCTTAATTATCCTAAACCGAACTCGTCCATTCTATTCATACCATTTCGACTTAAACCAAATCCACATCCAACTTTGCACGAACTTATCTTAGTTCTTTGAACACAAATATTTTCTAACTTCTTCTCGTCTAATCTACTTCTTCGTTTACGATCGGGAACTAAACGACTCGGGTTCAACTACTAAACCGAGATCGTATTACATGGTGCTTGTGAAAAGTACTTTCAGCATGAGGGCTATTTATTTCGTGAAGGCAAGCTTTGTGTGCCTCAAAGTTCTGTGAGAAACGTCCTTGTAGAAGAAGCTCATAGCGGAGGACTTATGGGCCACTTCGGAATTGCTAAAACTTTAGCAATATTGCATGAACATGATACGCCCCGACCTCGGTGATGAGAGTCGAGTCGTTGATGTGCCCGATCGTTAAAATTAAGGAGTATGAGTTGAGGTTTTCAAGTCGGGTTGAAAAGAACAAATTGGCTGGAAACAAGAAAATATTTAAGTGATTAAAGGATGGATAGGGTAGGTTCGATTTCAAGGCTGAAGAAAGAACTGATATTATATGCAATATCGACCCAAATCTTACGTTAGCTTGAAATGATGAAAAATTGTTAATCGTGACCCAATATCTATGAGAGATAAGAACCAACGATATAGGATTGAACGCCACACTTTAGTAAAGTGATAAGTTCGAAATTGACAGGATTGACGCCACAAGAATGTCTTGATAAGTCAATGGAGTCAAGAGAGAACAAAGGGAGTTGAAATACTCACCAATTGAACAAAAGTTCATAATTGATCAAAGTCTCAAAATTAGTAACCTTCAAATGATTACAAAAACAACAATTTATAGGCTGGATATGTTCCAGCCGAATGGACTCAAAGCAATCAGCTTAATTACACTTAATTGAAATCAAATGGCTGTTGAAATAACCAAAAAGTCATTTGGAAGCTTCTATGCATAGGTGACACCAATGGGCAGGTTGTTTAGTCTTCCAATTCAGCTAATAATTGCACTAATGAGCTGAAATGATTTTGTTCAATGTTTGTTTAGCTGAAAACATTATGAGCAGCCTTTAATTCCTCCTTGGGCAACCAAATAAGCAGCAGCCAAATTAATGGTAGTTTAAGCACACGAACAGCCCAAGTGTGTGAACACTTGATCTCCAACAGCCTCCAAGTGTGGATGAACGAAAATGAATAGCTCTCATGGTGTGAAAATGTTTTGTGAGATGAATGGTCTTGTGTGAACAACTCTTTGTCCATTGCTCTTCACGAACAGCCACTTGGAGAAGCTAAAAACTACTGCTGGATTTTTAATTTAGCTCATGGTCCATTGAGCTTTACGAATAGTCACATGAGGAAAAGGAATCATCAACTCTCTTCATGGCCAATCCATGCATGTACCTGAAAGCAATTTAATTCAGCAACTTAATTCATGTTAGGACACATTTAAATTGACAGCAACAAGACACATTAAATCTGCTCATTAATTCAGCTGGACTAAGAAACATTAAAATGATGTAATAAGTGAATAAATTCATGTCATGTGCTAACTAAGACATATTAAAACATGTAATTAATTTGCCTAATCTAAGACACATTAAAACAAATAATAACTTAGACACAAATTTAATTCAACAGCAGCTAAGACAAATTAATTAGAATATGAAATTAATTTGTCTCCACTTTAGACACAATTTAATCACTTCTAATTAAAAAGTCCAGAATTAAAATGCAATTTAATTATTTAAGCTGAATAAACTAATTTGCATTTATTTTATTCCAGCAACTAAAATTATAAAACGCAAAGTAAGCTCAAACAAGCAAATGAGCTCAATGAGCTGGAAACGAGCTGAATTGAGCTCAACGAGCTAAGATTAGGCTTCATTTTGCACTTGGGCCCCTCAAGCTTTAGCCACTCTTGATGACATCGAGTTGTGTTGAAACATGATGCGACCAGGTTCGCATCATTCCCTCCCTCTTGAAGACAATTTGTCCTCAAATCGGGCCACTTGCTCGAGAAAAATTTTCAAGTTCTCGAACCCTTTTGTTCATGATCCGAATAAAATCATTTCCAAAACTTTGAAAATCACAAATGGTTCGAGAAAGAATTGAATTATTTCCACGCCCTCCCTCTTTTGGAGGGAACCATTCCGAAGTGTCACCTACACAAAAATTAAATAGATTAGTGACACTATGGTCTATATTAAGTTCACAAGAACTTCTTAAGATCTTATGCAAAAATTGAACCAACGAACCAGTGCCGGAATCAAAAGTAAAAACCGTTCTTACCTTTTTCTCCAATGGACACAAACCTAAATCACAAGTCAGTCGAAAAGCATAATCTCGAAAATCAGAATTGCAAAATCCAAGCCTTTTTAACAAGAACAAAGAATAATAATCTCCGGGGTCAAAGACAAAGCTTCCTTTTGTCATTTCAATTTGATACTCACCTTGATACTCACCTTGGCTTGACGACAACTTAAGAATATATATCCCGGGTTTAAAAATGCGATTTTCATTGGTCGTTTCGTAACACAACAAAAATTTCTTCTTCACCAAGACATAACACATGTCAAGCAAATAGGAGTTAGGCATACATACATTCAAGCAATCGTACCCTTCATATTTCATTCGCACACGTAAACAAGGAAGTTTCACACCACAATTTAGATAATTCACATGATCAACACAAGCAAACAGATTAGATAACAACTTTTCATCACACCATCCCAAATTTTGTTTGTGTTGTTTTAATCTTGCTTCATCATCAAACTTATCAACAACAGAAATATCATGAGGAAAATTCTTCAATCCATCATTCCAATCAAAGTCATCACCAATCAAAAATTGATACTTAGACAAATCAGAATAGGAAAGTCTTTTACTAACTAAATCTTTGGCAATCTCACAATTATCATGCATATGAATTTGTTGAAGCTCGACTAGCATAGAACCCTTACCGTGCTTACCTTTAGGCGCTAGTGGATTAGGGTCATCTACGATCTTACCTTTCTCGACTAATTGAAATCGTCTCTCCTCAGAAAAGTATTGAAGTTGAAATTGATCAATGGAATTTTGAGAAACCTGAAAAGTAGAATCAATACAAGGAAAACTCATAGGATGGTTAGTAAAAACACTCCTTGCTTGTTCATTTTCATCTTTTTTGCTTATTTCTTTTTCCAACTCATTTTCAAATCCTCTTTCTTTTATCACATCACTCATTTCTTTTGTAATCTCATTTCTTTCTTCAATCTCACTCTCTTTTTCAGTTTTCTTTTCTTTTTCACACTCGTTTTTATTCTCAATCTCATTTTCAATTTTCTTTTTCATCTCACACTCATATTCTTTTTCTTTCATTTCCTTTTCTTTTTCATTTTCTCGCTCGCACTCTTTTTCTTCTTCACATGATGTTTCAATTTCATTACAAAAGTATAAATCATCAAAATGAGAAGCCTTTCGTTGAGAATAAGAAAAGGTTTCTTCATACAAAAGACGATCATCTCTTTGTGATAAATCTTCCGTATTCGAGTACTTTGACACTCTTAAAACACGTTCGCCTCTTCGTAAATAATCCTTTGTAGATGAATAAATTGAGGCACTTGTAGAGACATGTTTACCTTTTCGTTTATCATCTCGGAAGGACTCAAACTCGGAGTTTACTTCTCTTGGTCTCGAACGCCTTGTTGAATAGAAGTCTTGATAAGAGTCTCTTGTCGTGTAGTGTCGTCGGGATGATCTTAACTCCGTCTCTTGACTCGATGAAATTTGCTTTCGTTGGGCTCTTTTCTCTATTCGATCCAAACGATTATGCAATTCATCAAATTTTGATTTCACCATTCTACGCACTTCTTGCATCAAATATTGGAATTCTGATTCGAAAAATTCTTCTTGAGACATGATTTAATTGCTCACCACAAAAATCTCACGTTTCACTCGCATGATATTTTAGTTAAATTAGTTATTTACAAGCTTAATTAATTTTCGTTATTAAATTGGTCTTAAATCTGGTCAAACTTAATTATGCATGATATTTTAGTTATTATGACATGTTATTAATTTTGTCTTAATTTATACAGCTTATAAATATGTTTTTAAGCTTGTTTTTAATATGTTAACTTTATTACTTGTTTTAATTATGTCCTAAGGCTGCCGAATTTAATGTGCAGCATTTTAATGTTAATTTAATGTGTCTAAACATGAATTTGAATTATTCAATGAATGTTGCTGCAGGCACATCATCCATGAACGTTTTTGGAGCATGAAAGGTATTAAAAGAGGGTACATGAAGGGGACGGCACATGCATGAATGGGAGAATGAAGTTGGCTGCTGTTTGAAGTCTCCTAAGTGACCATTCAGCCGAATTTATTGCTTACACACTGTTGAATACATCATGGCTGTTCGGATCAAGGTGTTCACATTCAAAGACTCTTCAAAACTTGGTTTTCACACTCAAAGTGACTACTCAGCATCTTCTTAATTGCTGGTAATTTTTCAGCAATAGTTGCCAATTAAATGAGCTCCTTGAAGCACATCAACCGAATGTAGCTGCTGCCATTTACTCCCTCAAACTCCAAGTTCAATTGTCCATCTAGAAGGTGACCATTGGAGCTCCAAGTTCAGCCGAATCTAGCTAGCCCATTTAAGTAATTCATTTGCTTAATTTTTAAGGAATTTAAGTGACCATTCGGCTAGCCTAGTGGATTATTATAAATAGCTGAATTTTCACTTTGTAAGGGACTTTTGACATTTTAATTAGCGAATTGCTGCCAAATTTGTGAGGCATTTTCTCTCAAATTTCGTTCGAGACCCGTAAGACTTATCTAAGCTTTTAGTGGCGTCTTTCCGAGTCTTTTTCGAACTTATCACTCCTTAAACCCGAGTGTGGCGTTCACCTTTGATACCTTTGGTTCATACTTTCCTAAGTATCGGGTCAAGGTCCTTTTCAACCATTTCCAATTCATTTAGGTCCTATAAGTTTCGGGTCAACACTTTTCTTTAGTGTTGGTTCACTCTTGACCTTTTTGAACCATTAACATTTCGTACCAAATCGTATTACCATTTTGAACCAAATCACCTTACCAATTCGTACCAAATCGTATTACCATTTTGAACCAAATCACATTACCATTTCGTAACAAACCCAGAACCGAACTCGATCAAATTCAAACCAATTCTTTCTCATCTAAACCAAAACCATACCAACTTTGTTCATCCGACTTGCTTTCTTTGAACCCAATTTCTCTTTACTTTCTCTTGAATCGATTTATTCAAACATACTTCTTCGTTTACGATCAGGAACTAAACGACTTGGATTCAACTACTAAACCGAGATCGTATCAGAACATTTCTATTGGCCCAAAATGAAACGTGACGTAATAAGGAAATGTGATTGTTGCATCACTTGTAAGAAGGCAAAGTCACAAATCAAACCGCATGGTTTATACACCCCGTTGCCTATTCCTGATGCTCCGTGGGTAGACATTTCAATGGACTTCGTTCTGGGCCTTCCAAGAACCAAAAGAGGGAGAGATTCAATATTTATTGTTGTAGACCATTTTTCAAAAATGGCCCATTTTATACCTTGTAATAAAACTGATGATGCTACTAATGTTGCTAATCTGTTTTTCAAGGAAGTTGTTAGGTTGCATGGAATCCCTCGAACCATTGTCTCCGATCGCGACACAAAGTTTCTAAGTCATTTTTAGAGGATGTTGTGGGGGAAATTGGGCACCAAACTTCTATTTTCGACGACATGCCACCCTCAAACGGATGGCCAAACCGAAGTAGTCAACCGTGTGTTATCAACTTTGCTTCGAGCTATTTTGAAAAAGAATTTGAAGATGTGGGAAGATTGCTTACCTCATGTGGAGTTCGCATACAATCGAACCGTTCATTCTGCTACGAAATTTTCTCCTTTTGAGGTAGTATACGGTTTTAACCCCATTACTCCTCTTGATTTGATTCCTATGCCTTCTAATGAATTAGTACATGTAGATGGCAAAAAGAAGGCCGAATTTGTTAAACAATTGCACAAAAATGTTAAGGATAATATTGAGAGGAGAACCGAACAATATGTTCGAGGGGAAAATAAAGGGCGCAAACGAGTCGTGTTCGAACCTGGTGACTGGGTTTGGATCCACATGCGCAAAGAACGGTTTCCCGATCAAAGGAAATCCAAGCTTCAATCAAGGGGTGATGGCCCTTTTCAAGTATTGGAAGGGATCAATGACAACGTCTACAAGATTGACCTACCGGGTGAGTATGGAGTGAGTGCAAGTTTTAACGTTGCTGATCTTTCTCCTTTTGATGTAGGTGACGATTCGAGGATGAATCGCTTCGAAGAGAGAGAGGATGATATGAGCTCGCCCATGAAGATAGGTGCCGAATCCATGGAGTTGCCTTTGGGGCCAATTACTCGAGCACGTGCCAAGAAGTTCCAAGATGCTTTAGCAAGCTATATTGCTCGATTGTGGAGTGATGGGTTGATTGCCCATAAAATGCCCAGCTCAACTAGCTTGATTCGCACCATCCTACAAATTTTAGCTCGTGTCAGCTTAATTTAGCTCAATTCGGCACTTAATTAGTTCAAGGAGATGATTATATTTATTTTGAATAAATTTAATTAGTTGTGTTAGTTAGAATCAGCTCAAAAATCATTTAATTAAATAAATGTGTCTTAATCTGGACATTCTTAATTCAACTTATTAAATATGTTTTATATTAATACATGCCTTTAATATGTCCATATTAAGTCATAAATTAAATGTGTTTAGTTTAAATTACAAAGTTTTAATGTGTCTTGACTTAGACAAATTTATTAGTGGTCGCTAGTTAATTTGTCTTAGTTAAATTAATGTGCAGATTTTTAATATGTCCATTGATGATTTCATGAGTATTAAACTTGTCTTAACCACATTTATTTGATGTTTTTCAGCTAGCTTAATGGCAAAGGAAGCTCATAAAGAAGGAGCATGTATTTGGGCACATGCATGGACGGCATTTAAAGTGCAGCTGCCTTGTGTTTCCAGCTGATTTTTTTGTGTAGCTCAATGGACTTCAAGCTGATATTTTGAGCTTCTCCAAGGGTCAATTTCGTGGAGAGAAATGGCCAAAAGGTGCTTCATAAATTCCAGCAACTAATTCACTTGGTGGCTACTCATATTCGGCCAAAGAAGCATAATTCTTGAAGCTGTCCATTTCTCTTCTCCATAGCAGCAATTAAGCTATTTTAAAACATTAGTTGAATGTGAATTATCATCCTTAAAGGGGCGAGCCGAATCATCTCTTCTAGAAGGTTATTATTCAGATTTTTTTTGTTGTTGTTTATGAATGCATCTAGGCAATTGCTAGGAAGTTTCCTAAAGAAGCTTAAGGCTTAAGAATCTGATTAGACTATTCGGCTACCTTAGTCCATCCTATAAATAGGCCATGTAATTCACATTTTGAGGTTAATGAACAATTTGATAGCTTTGCTAAATTGTGAGGTTGTTTTCAACTCTCGTTATTCTCCAAAAACTTGTGAGACTTATCAAACATCTTTGTGGCGTCAAACTTGTTTTTGTTTCTTCCCGAACTTATCACTTTAATCCCAAAAGTGTGGCGTTCGATTCATACTAAGGTTCCTATCATCATTGATAGTGGGTTGAAGTTTCTATCCATTTAACAAACCTTCCATCCATCCTTACCAACCTAAGCATTCTCCTAAGTTACGGGTTAACACATTCCTATTGTGTTAGTTCGGCTTTCGAATTCTTAGCCAAATTGCTTCCATTGTTTTCTGATTCATTTCCTAAACCAATAAAACTCTTTTGAGCCTAAATAAACCTCTTTCTTCTAGCCTATTTTGTAAAGCCTCAATTTACTCCTAATTCACGATCGGGCAATTTTTACGACTCAATTCTATCTCGAGGTGAGGGCGTATCAATATAGCTACTGGAATAATTATTTGAGTTAGTTAACTTAGTTAAACATAGCTCAATTAATAATCTCGTTGTTTAAATGGTCTAAAATCTAGACAAATTTAAGTATTCATGTTAATTGTGTTTTTATTGCATGATATTAAGTTGTCTTAAATATTACAGCTTATAAATATGTTTTTGTTATTGCATGTTTTTAATATGTCTTGTCCTAACCGAATTAATTGTCTTCACTTAATTAATTGTGTCTGGTTTTAAGTATGTGTATTTAAATTGTCCAGGTTATGCTCTTAATTATGTTCAGCTGAATGCGAATTAATTTAAGTCATTTCATCTCTTTTGTAGGTTGGCCGAATGTGGGAGAGCATTTAAGCAAGATGCATGCACAACAGATTCAATGAATTTGGCGATACATGCACGATTCTACAAGTAAATGTTCAGCTGATTTCATTGCTCCAAGAAACAGCATAATGTCGTTCACACATGGAGTTCACACTCATGACTATTCTGTTTGGGATGTTCACACTTAAGGACTCTTCGAAGCTGAGCTTTCACACTTCAATTGGCTATTCAATTTCCTTTTAATTGCTGGTCACTTTTCAGCAAAAGTTGCATCTTAAATGAGCTCATTGGCCGAACCTAGCTCCTCCATGCACTTTCCTAAGTTGTCCAAGATTCAATGCTTAATCTAGAAGCTATCCATATTCAGCCGAATTTAGCTAAGACCATTAAATGAATTCATTTGCTTAGTTCTTAAGAATGTATGTGGCTATTCGGCTCGCATAAGCTTTGCCTATAAATAGTTGTTAATTCATTTTTGTAAAAGGACTTTTGGCATATTGTTAAAGAATTGCTGCCAAATTTGTGAGTCACTTTCTCTCAAATTTTGTTCGAGACCCGTAAGACTTATCTAGCTTCTAGTGGCATCTTTCTGAGTCTTTCCTGAACTTATCACTCCCTAAAATCGAGTGTGGCGTTCTCCCTTAATACCTTTGGTTCATACTTACCTAAGTATTGGGTCAAGGTTCCAAATCACCATTTCAAACTCTTTTAGGTCTGATAAGTTTTGGGTCAACACTCCTCTTTAGTGTTGGTTTAACCATGACCTTTTTGAGCCATTTTGAACTATTTCGTATTAAACACATACCATTTCGTACACACACCAAATCCATTTCATTCTGAAATGTATACATTCCATAACCAAACCTAAACCATATTCGACCAATCTTAAACCAAGTTCCTTCTATCTAAACCTCATACATTAACCATTTTTGATTCAAGTCAACCTTCTTTTCGTAAACCCAAACTTAGCCTACTTTCTTTTAAAACTCTAAAGATCAAAGCATACTTCTTCGTTTAACGATCGGGCAACTAATCGACTCATCTCAAACCCCTAAATCGAGATCAGATCATTTGGTATCAGAGCTGGTTAAAACGAGAAGTACGGGCACTCGAAGTTATTCCAAAATACGTACGTAAAAAAATTCACAAAAAAATCCAAAATTAAAAAAAAAGAATATATACGAATTTTTTTAAAAAAAAGTGATTTAAAAAATCGTGATTTAAAAAAATTGTTTGTGTTACAAGTGCTATGAATTGAGAAAGTTGTTTCGTCTTTGTAAGTCCGATCATTTCCCTAATATTCTTCCTTTCATTTCACGCCACACTTAGTCAAAACCATCCTTGTTTCTTTAGCCTACTTATAACCTAACATGAATCCCTTGTAAACCCTTTTGAAACCGACCCCCTGGACTAAGATAATGATACGACCCCGGTTTAGTAGTTGAATTCGAGTCGTTGTTGTGCTCGATCGTGAATTGGAGTAATATTAAGGTTTGTCGAAAATAGGTTAAGAAAGAAGAGATAAAGGCTCAATTTGGTTCAAAGAGGTTATGGAATGAATGGAAATTGTTAGGTGAACATAAAACCAAGTATTCAAGTTGATCTAACACAATATAAGTGTGTTATCCCAAAACTTATACGAATGCTTAGGTTGAGATGGTAACGGTTAGGAAGGTAGGTAATAGAAACGCAACCTCGACCCACTATCAATATTGATAGGAACCTCGGTATAACTTGAACGCCACACTTTGGGTGCAAAGTGATAAGTTTGAAATACAAAAACGGGTTGACGCCACAAGGGTTACTTGATAAGTCTAACCAGTCCTTGAAGAACAATGAGAGTTGAACACGAACTCACAAAGTAAACAAATTTCATATAAGTTTTAAAAATATATTGTCTAACCCCAAAATGATTACAAAACAACTATTTATAATATAAATTCCTAAGGTAGCTAAATGGACTAATAAGATGCTGAATGGTCAGCCAAAATTAAAATAAAAGAGGCTGGAAATTTCCAGCAACCTTCCTAGGACGTTTTTGGGAAGCTTCATGCATGAAGAATTCAATTGGGCAGCTTCTAGATGGAGTCCATTCAGCTGGACATTAATGGAAGTATTGGTGAGCTGAATAAGAGGTCTTGGTTCTGCCAATGAAGTTGAATGCACCTTAATGAAGCCTCCTTGTGAGCTGAACAGCTTGCCCATTTTTAATGACGTTTTGGGGAACTCCAACAGCCCATGGTGTGAACATCAAATAGGAACAGCCTTGTGTGTGTGAACTCATGAAACTGAATGGCCAAAAGATAGCAAAAATTTATTTATCAGCTGGGGCGTCCTCCAAGGTAATTAAAGAGCTGAATTGAGTTGCTTGGAAAGTGAAAAGAAACTCCCAAAAAGGCCCTTGCTGTTCATGAAGGAATGCATGGAGGAGAGTAATCAGCAGCAAATAAATGCCGTCCATGCCCAAATTCCTGCACCAAATTAAAACAGCCTTTAATTCTTGTTTTAAGACAAAATAAATACATGCAATATGGCCCATAAATTTGGCAGTAGCTTCTTTAATGAATTCCAACATGCTTTCTTCAACATCTCATTGAATGCTTGTCTTTGCTGCACATTAAATTCGGCAAGCATGCACCCATTAAATATGTCCATTAAATGGCCACATGAAAAAGCACCAGCAACTAATTAATGCCGTTCCTTGCATGTAGAACAGCAACTTAAATGCATGTCTCCTTTGCCATTAAGTAGTTGTTTCCAGCTGAATTAATTACCTGCAGACACAAAATAAATTCGGTTAAGACATAAATTAAACCTCATTAAATTCGGTTGTAGCAAAACAACTTAAATGATGTAATGACAATTAAATTCAGCTGGACACCTTAAAAACATACATTAAATTCAGCCAAACATGTAGTAGCAGCATTAAATTCGTCCGAGCATATTTATAACATGTAGTGGCGACATTAAATTAAATCGAGACACATTTATAACATGTAGTGGCAGCATTAAATTCGACATATTAAATAGATGTAATAGCCTAGACATATTTATGCTATGTATGAAAATAGGACACATTAACAAAACATAAAAATAAAACATATTTAAAACACCTAATTAAAATGTCCAATTTTAATAAATTTAATACTAACACTTATTTGAGCTGGAATAAATAAATAAACTAACTTATTCAATTTGTTTCAGCAAATAAAATTATAAGAATTAAAATAAACTCAAATTAAGAAAAATGATCCCATTGAGCTGGAAACGAGCTAAACGAAGCTCAGTGAGATGCAATTGAGCTAATTTAGCTCGCATGGGTGTGCAAGCAATACTTATGGAGCTGGTCCAAAAATGTGCCCGGGGCGTGGTCGTATCAGATAATGTCACAATGAGTCATTTACGAAATCACGAGAGAAAATTGAGTGGAAAAAGGCAAGAGTGTATGAGCGCATTAGAGTGGAGGTAAAAGCTGAAAAATGAGTGCAAACACGAGTGGGAGTGACACCAACTTTTCTTTTCGAGAGAATTGTGAGGTTTTGCTGTGAGGTTTCCATTTCATGTCGTGAAGCCTTGAACAAAACATGGTAGAAGGAGGTGGAAGACAACCAATCAAAAATGTTTTACCCGGAGGAGGTGGAGTGCTGGATTTGGCTCAACAAGCCATGTTGCGAGAATTCCAATGCTTGCTTCGAAATGAGTTGGAATTATTCAACGAGCGTTTGGAACAAGTCGAAGTAACGAGAATGGACTCCCCAAGGGCCACGAAGAGAACGAGGCCACTTAGAAATCAACCAAGACAATCTCTATGACCTAAATAAAGCTGAAAGTGATCAAGGGTCGAACCTAAGCGAAAGGCGAAGAGGTCCAAGGAATCGAGGCAATCGGGATCGAGGACGAATGGACGATGACTTGAAGAATATTAAACTCTCCATTCCATCCTTTCAAGGAAAGTCTGATCCGGAAGCCTACTTAGAATGGGAAAAGAAGATTGAATTGGTTTTTGATTGTCACAATTATTCCGAGATCAAGAAGGTAAAGTTGGCAGCCATTGAGTTCTCTGACTATGCCATGATTTGGTGGGACCAACTCACTACGAGCCAGAGAAGGAATGGGGAACGGCCAATATCCACTTGGGCCAAAATGAAGGCGGTGATGTGTCGAGGATTCATACCATCCTACTACCATCGGGAACTCTATCAAAAACTCCAAAACCTCACTCAAGGTTCAAGGAGTGTTGAAGATTATTTTAAAGAAATGGAGATTGCAATGATCCGTGCAGATTGCCAAGAAGATCGTGAAGCAACGATGGCGCGTTTCCTTGCTGGTCTCAACCGAGACATCGCCATGTCATGGAGCTTCAACATTACATTGAAATCGTGGACAAGGTACACATGGCCATTAAGGTAGAGAAGTAGCTCAAGCGAAAAGGCACCGTTCGAAGCTATCCCACCACGGGCACAACAAGATGGGTTCAAAGCTCAAGTAAAAACAATCCACCAAATCGTGCCAAGTATCCAATGGTGCCAGCCAAGACCAACAAACCTATTGGCGACACTGGTAAAGGCAAAGCAACCGAGTCTTTTCCCAACCGAATGAGGGACATTAAGTGTTTCAAGTGCCTCGGGATGGGGCATATCGCCAGCCAATGTCCCAACCGTAGCAATATGGTGGTTTGTGTCAATGGAGAAATCGAATTGGAGGAGGAAGAAATTGAAAAAGAAACCGAAGTGTCATTCGACGAGGAAAAAGAAGTAGAACATGCCCTTGATGGAGAACTCCTTGTAGTTAAAAGGAGTCTAAGCATTCAAAGTGTGAAAGACGAGTAACAACAAGAAAACATCTTCCATACTCGTTGTCAGGTCCAAGGAAAACTCTGTAGCGTCATCATCGACGGCGGGAGTTGCACAAATGTGGCGAGCACTCTCATGGTGGAGAAACTAAGTCTAGCAACCACCAAGCATCTGAGCCCGTATAAACTCCAATGGCCCAATGACGGTGGAGAACTAAAAGTGACGAAGCAAGTATGTGTCTCATTCTCCATAGGAAAATATTCCGACGAAGTACTTTGTGAAGTCGTACCTATGCACGCGGGCCACTTGTTACTTGGATGGCCGTGGCAATTTGATCGATGAATGCTACATGACAGGTATACCAATAGGTATACATTCAAGCACATAGGAAGGAATGTGACATTAGCCCCGTTGACACCAAAGCAAGTTTACGAGGACCAAATCAAGTTAAAAAATTTCGTAGAACAAATGAGGGAAAAAGAAAAGTGTGAAAACACAAATGAAAAGAAAAATGAGAAGAAGAAAAAAAATGGAAAGAGAGAGTGAAAAGAATGTGAGAAAAGAAAGAGATGATAAAGAAAAAGCGAGTGAAAAATTGAATGTATTTGCAAAAGGAAGTGATGTTCGAAAGGCGTTCTTGACGAGGCAACCGATCCTTGTACTTATGTACAAGGAAAACTTGTTTAACACTAATGACTTAACCAGAAATCCCCCTTCTTCTGTTGTCTCTTTTTTGCAAGATATCCAACATGTCTTTCCGGAAGATGTGCCAAGTGGGTTGCCACCCATTCGTGGGATTGAGCACCAATTTGATTTTGTGCCTGGACCCGTGATTCCGAACTGACCCGCATATCGGACCAATCCTAAAGAGACCAAAGAGCTTCAACGACAAGTCAATGAACTCATGGAAAAAGGCTACATTTGAAAGAGCCTTAGCCCTTGCGTTGTTCCAGTTTTGTTGGTGCCAAAGAAGGAAGGGACTTGGCACATGTGTGTTGACTGTCACGCTGTAAACAAAACCACCGTTAAATATAGGCATCCCATACCATGCCTATATGACATGCTCGATGAGTTAAGTGGTGCCAAGTTGTTTTCAAAAATTGATCTCAAAACATGTACCATCAAATTCGAATGCGAGAAGGTGATGAATGGAAGACCACTTTTAAAACGAAACACGGTTTGTATGAATGGTTGATCATGCCATTCAGCCTAACCAATGCCCCTAGTACTTTTATGAGACTTATGAACCATGTATTCCGATCGTTCATTAGTCAGTTTTGTGTTGTGTACTTTGATGATATACTTATATATAGTAAATGATTGGATGAGCACATAATGCATCTTAGGTCTATTTTGGAGGTTCTTCGAAAGGAGACCTTATACGCCAATCTTAAGAAATGCACCTTCTGTTCTGACAAAGTGATATTTCTAGGATTCGTGGTCAACTCATTATATGACGTTGCTTATCGAAACAACGAACCTTGAAGGATTGCGGATCTAGGATTATAGCAAACATCCTTTCTGCAGCATAAACAACACACAAACAAAACAAAAGAAAGGGAACAAAATTCAAAATTGGAGACGAAAAACTCGAAAGAACCTGCGCAATAGACTATGCAAACCCGAATCGAATATGTTTCACGTCGAAGGACTTGGACCCTCTAGATAGCAATCTAGGAACCCTAACTATCAAGGAAGTTTTGACACGACAAACTAAGTCTGTAATGTCTAACCAGATTACATTGTTCGAACAACTATTTATAAGTATAAGGAAGGGGTTGTCGAATTTGAACTTGTGGATGTAAATAAAGAATTCAAATTTGAATATGAATGAGTTATATCCTCTCTTGGCGCCATCAAATACCAGCCACACATTTAATATGTGTGAAACATTTGACCTCTTTTTCTTATCCAAAACGTTTGAAATTAAAACATTTGAACTCTTGTTCTTATCCCTTTGAATTTGGCGTCATATGTAGAGAAGAGGGCTGATTTTAGCCACACATGCACACACATGTGATACGACCCGATCTTGGTGATGAATCCGAGTCGTTGTTGTGCCCGATCGTGAATTGGAGTAATATTAAGGTTTGTTGAAAATAGGTTAAGAAAGAAGAGATAAAGGCTCAATTTGGTTCAAAGAGGTTATGGAATGAATGGAAATTGTTAGGTGAACGTAAAACCAAGTATTCAAGTTGATCTAACACAATATAAGTGTGTTATCCCGAAACTTATACGAATGCTTAGGTTGAGATGGTAACGGTTAGGAAGGTAGGTAATAGAAACGCAACCTCGACCCACTATCAATATTGATAGGAACCTCGGTATAACTTGAACGCCACACTTTGGGTGCAAAGTGATAAGTTCGAAATACAAAAACGGGTTGACGCCACAAGGGTTACTTGATAAGTCTAACCAGTCCTTGGAGAACAATGAGAGTTGAACACAAACTCACAAAGTGATACGATCTCGGTTTAGTAGTTGAATCCGAGTCGTTTAGTTCCCGATCGTAAACGAAGAAGTATGTTTGAATAAATCGATTCAAGAGAAAGTAAAGAGAAATTGGGTTCAAAGAAAGCAAGTCGAATGAACAAAATTGGTATGGTTTTTGGTTTAGATGAGAAAGAATTGGTTTGAATTTGGTCGAGTTTGGTTTTGGGTTTGTTATGAAATGGTAATGTGATTTGGTTCAAAATGGTAATACGATTTGGTACGAATTGGTAAGGTGATTTGGTTCGAAATGGTAATACGATTTGGTACGAAATGTTAATGGTTCAAAAAAGGTCAAGAGTGAACCAACACTAAAGAAGAGTGTTGACCCGAAACTTATAGGACCTAAATGAATTGGAAATGGTTGAAAAGGACCTTGACCCGATACTTAGGAAAGTATGAACCAAAGGTATCAAAGGTGAACGCCACACTCGGGTTTAAGGAGTGATAAGTTCGGAAAAGACTCGGAAAGATGCCACTAAAAGCTTAGATAAGTCTTACGGGTCTCGAACGAAATTTGAGAGAAAATGCCTCACAAATTTGGCAGCAATTCGCTAATTAAAATGTCAAAAGTCCCTTACAAAGTGAAATTTTAGCTATTTATAATAATCCACTAGGCTAGCCGAATGGTCACTTAAATTCCTTAAAAATTAAGCGAATGAATTACTTAAATGGGCTAGCTAGATTCGGCTGAACTTGGAGCTCCAATGGTCACCTTCTAGATGGACAATTGAACTTGGAGCTTGAGGGAGTAAATGGCAGCAGCTACATTCGGTTGATGTGCTTAAAGGAGCTCATTTAATTGGCAACTATTGCTGAAAAATTACCAGCAATTAAGAAGATGTTGAGTAGTCACTTTGAGTGTGAAAACCAAGTTTTGAAGAGTCTTTGAATGTGAACACCTTGATCCGAACAGCCATGATGTATTCAACAGTGTGTAAGCAATAAATTTGCTGAATGGTCACTTAGGAGACTTCAAACAGCAGCCAACTTCATTCTCCCATTCATGCATGTGCCGTCCCTTCATGTACCCTCTTTTAATACCTTTCATGCTCCAAAACGTTCATGGATGATGTACCTACAGCAACATTCATCAAATAATTCAAATTCATGTTTAAACACATTAAATTAACACTAAAATGCTGCACATTAAATTCGCAGACCTTAAGACATAATTAAAACAAGTAATAAAGTTAACATATTAAAACAAGCTTAAAAACATATTTATAAGCTGTATAAATTAAGACAAATTAATAACATATAATTATAACTCAATTAACATGCATAATTAAATTTGTCCAGATTTTAAACCAAATAAAAATGAATATTAATTGAGCTGTAATAATCTAATTAAATGACTCAAATAATTTATTTCAGCTACTATAATAAGGTCTTAATGAAATTGAGCTAGTTCGATCTCATTGAGCTTGAAAGGAGCTGAAAACGAGCTAAATGAAGCTCCACAAAATAAGATTGAGCTACGTCCAGCTTGCAAACACAACGAGCCTCGCTTGTAGGCTGAAGCAATGGCCGTTCCCAAGGGTGGGTCGTATCATCCCCTCCCTCTTTAGAGCGATTTGTCCCCAAATCGGGCCACTTGCTTGCGAAAAAACTTCTATTAACAAAGCCCCCTTGGTTGTTGAATTTGACAAACTTATGCCCAGCAACCTGAAATTCATGAATAGAATAAAAATAGCACCGGTTAGTTACTTGCCCTCCCTCTTTAGGGCAATGCCGTTTCAGGGTGTCACCTACACAATAAAGAGAATTATGAATGACACAATGAACTAAAAACTTGCAAACTCTTTCCAAATTTTCAATCATAATTGGAACAAATAGGCTATTGCGAGACACAAAATAAATTCGGTTAAGACATAAATTAAACCTCATTAAATTCTGTTGTAGCAAAACAACTTAAATGATGTAATGACAATTAAATTCAATTTGGACACCTTAAAACATACATTAAATTCAGCCAAACATGTAGTAGCGACATTAAATTAGTCGAGCATATTTATAACATGTAGTGGCGACATTAAATTAAATCGAGACACATTTATAACATGTAGTGGCAGCATTAAATTCGACATATTAAATAGATGTAATAGCCTAGACATATTTATGCTATGTATGAAAATAGGACACATTAACAAAACATAAAAATAAAACATATTTAAAACACCTAATTAAAATGTCCAATTTTAATAAATTTAATACTAACACTTATTTGAGTGGAATAAATAAATAAACTAACTTATTCAATTTGTTTACAAATAAAATTATAAAATTAAAATAAACTCAAATTAAGAAAAATGATCCCATTGAGTGGAAGCAGAGCTAAGCGAAGCTCGGTGAGATGCAATTGAGCTAATTTAGCTCGCATGGGTGTGCAAGCAATACTTATGGAGCTGGTCCAAAAATGTGCCCGGCGTGGTCGTATCGAGATAATGTCACAATGAGTCATTCTGAAATCACGAGAGAAAATTGAGTGGAAAAAGGCAAGAGTGTATGGCGCATTAGAGTGGAGGTAAAAGTGAAAAATGAGTGCAAACACAGTGGGAGTGACACCAACTTTTCTTTTCGAGAGAATTGTGAGGTTTTCTTGTGAGGTTTCCATTTCATGTCGTGAAGCCTTGAACAAAACATGGCGAAGGAGGTGGAAGACAACCAATCAAAAATGTTTTACGGAGGAGGTGGAGTCTTGGATTTGGCTCAACAAGCCATGTTGCGAGAATTCAATGCTTGCTTGAAATGAGTTGGAATTATTCAACGGCGTTTGGAACAAGTCGAAATGGAGAATGGACTCCCCAAGGGCCACGAAGAGCGAGGCCACTTAGAAATCAACCAAGACAATCTCTATGACCTAAATAAAGTGAAAGTGATCAAGGGTCGAACCTAAGCGAAAGCGAAGAGGTCCAGGAATCGAGGCAATCGGGATCGAGGGCGAATGGACGATGACTTGAAGAATATTAAACTCTCCATTCCATCCTTTCAAGGAAAGTCGATCAGGAAGCCTACTTAGAATGGGAAAAGAAGATTGAATTGGTTTTGATTGTCACAATTATTAGAGATCAAGAAGGTAAAGTTGGCGACCATTGAGTTCTCGACTATGCCATGATTTGGTGGGACCAACTCACTCTGAGCGAGAGAAGGAATGGGGCGGCCAATATCCACTTGGGCCAAAATGAAGGCGGTGATGTGTCGAGATTCATACCATCCTACTACCATCGGGAACTCTATCAAAACTCAAAACCTCACTCAAGGTTCAAGGAGTGTTGAAGATTATTTTAAAGAAATGGAGATTGCAATGATCCGTGCAGATTGCCAAGAAGATCGTGAAACAACGATGGCGCGTTTCCTTCTTTGGTCTCAACCGAGACATCGCCATGTCATGGAGCTTCAACATTACATTGAAATCGTGGACAAGGTACACATGGCCATTAAGGTAGAGAAGTAGCTCAGCGAAAAGGCACCGATTGAAGCTATCCCACCGGGCACAACAAGATGGGTTCAAAGCTCAAGTAAAACAATCCACCAAATCGTGCCAAGTATCCAATGGTGCCGCAAGACCAACAAACCTATTGGCGACCTTTGGTAAAGGCAAAACAACAGTCTTTTCCCAACCGAATGAGGGACATTAAGTGTTTCAAGTGCCTCGGGATGGGGCATATCGCCAGCCAATGTCCCAACCGTAGCAATATGGTGGTTTGTGTCAATGGAGAAATCGAATTGGAGGAGGAAGAAATTGAAAAAGAAACCGAAGTGTCATTCGACGAGGAAAAAGAAGTAGAACATGCCCTTGATGGAGAACTCCTTGTAGTTAAAAGGAGTCTAAGCATTCAAAGTGTGAAAGACGAGTAACAACAAGAAAACATCTTCCATACTCGTTGTCAGGTCCAAGGAAAACTACGTGGCGTCATCATCGCGGGGAGTTGCACAAATGTGAGCACTCTCATGGTGGAGAAACTAAGTCTAGCAACCACCAAGCATCGAGCCCGTATAAACTCAATGGCCCAATGACGGTGGAGAACTAAAAGTAATGAAGCAAGTATGTGTCTCATTCTCCATAGGAAAATATTCAACGAAGTACTTTGTGAAGTCGTACCTATGCCGCAGCCACTTGTTACTTGGATGGTAGTGGCAATTTGATCGATGAATGCTACATGACGGTATACCAATAGGTATACATTCAAGCACATAGGAAGGAATGTGACATTAGCCCCGTTGACACCAAAGCAAGTTTACGAGGACCAAATCAAGTTAAAAAATTTCGTAGAACAAATGAGGGAAAAAGAAAAGTGTGAAAACACAAATGAAAAGAAAAATGAGAAGAAGAAAAAAAATGGAAAGAGAGAGTGAAAAGAATGTGAGAAAAGAAAGAGATGATAAAGAAAAAGCGAGTGAAAAATTGAATGTATTTGCAAAAGGAAGTGATGTTGAAAGGCGTTCTTGGCGAGAACCGATCCTTGTACTTATGTACAAGGAAAACTTGTTTAACACTAATGACTTAACAAATCCCCTTCTTCTTGTCTCTTTTTGCAAGATATCCAACATGTCTTTCGGAAGATGTGCCAAGTGGGTTGCCACCCATTCGTGGGATTGAGCACCAATTTGATTTTGTGCCTGGACCCGTGATTCCGAACTGACCCGCATATCGGACCAATCCTAAAGAGACCAAAGAGCTTCAACGACAAGTCAATGAACTCATGGAAAAAGGCTACATTTGAAAGAGCCTTAGCCCTTGCGTTGTTCGAGTTTTGTTGGTGCCAAAGAAGGAAGGGACTTGGCACATGTGTGTTGATCGCAGCGTAAACAAAACCACCGTTAAATATAGGCATCCCATACCATGCCTATAAGGATGGTTTGTTTGTAATCGGCTAAAAATATGTAGTAAAGTGATGGATATAAGTTCACAAAGGGGTAAGTAGGATATGGATAGGTTTGACAACAAGGGAATGGAAAAAGATAGCTAATTTGTTTTTCTCGGTTTAAGGATAAAATAATAAAGATAAAATATAAGATATTCGGTGGGGATGGATAAGTGAACTTAAACACCAGAAACGATTCAACACTAAAGAGTGTCACCCCGATTTCTATTTGGTTAAGGTGGATTTGCGGAATTGTAGAAGGGTTGAATGCCACACCAACGCAAGGTGATAAGTTCAAAAGAGAACGATAGACGCCACTAGCACGCTAGATAAGTCAGATCGAAACTCGTACGAATTTAGAGAGGAGAAAACTCACTCTTTGAACAAAGTTCATTCAAATGATCAAAAGTCAAAAGTCCTTTACAAATGAAATTAATCAACTATTTATAGCCAAAGGTTAGGCTAGCTGAATAGTCAATATCTAACTTAAAAACTAAGAAATAAATAAATAAAAATAAAAAATAAAAAATAAAAATCATTAAACTACCATAGCAAGGTTCGGCTGAATGAAATTAAGGCTGGAAATTAAAGCTCCTAGTTGTTGCCACATGTATGCACATCTTGCTGTAAAATTTGAATTCAATAATAAACAGCCTTTGTGTATGTGCAGCCATAATCGAATAGTCACCTTCAAAATACATGCATAGCCGAATGCATCTTTTACTTGGGAAAATGGAATGGGCGGCCAGATTTAATGTGAACAATCAAGTTCTTTGTCTCCACGAAAAGGTGCTTGGAGAATAGCAATCAGCAGCCTGAATTCATCTTGAATACAACTCCACATTCATGTATCCTTTGCTGTGCACGAAAAAGGTGTTTAGAAAAGAACTAAGTCAACAGATCATTTAGTGTTGTCCTTTGCATGGAACATCTCATTTAATTCATGGCTTTGCTGCACATTAAATCAGCAAGCAGCTTCTTTAATTTCGTCCATTAAATGGCCACATGAAAAAGCACAAGCAACTCCTTTAATGCCGTTCCTTGCATGTAGAACAACATCTTTAATGCATGTCTTGCTGTACATTAAATTCGGCCAACATCCACTTCCTTAAATGCCGTCCAAGCCATTAAACCTGCAGACAAATAATTAAATTCGGTCATTAATATCTGCTCATTAAAAATCAGCATCTTAAGACAAATTAAATTGGCAGCAATTTGATCAATAAATATGCTTCATCAATTCGGCTGAAACTAATGAAAAACATCAATAAATTCGGCAACTAAGGCACATTTAATTCAGCAGCCACAATTAACTTCAACTGGACATCATTTAAGACATCATCAAATTTGGTTGTAGCAAGACTAATTAAATTCGTCCAGACACATTAAACAACAGCATTAACTATGACAAAACACATTAATTAGGCTTAAGACAAATTAAAGCATGCATTAAAACAAATAAAACATATTTAACATGGAAATTAATGTGTCCAGATTTTTAAACAAATTAATTAACTTATTTAATTAACTAATTTAACTAACAGCAACTTATTTATTCCAGCAAAAATAAATGCAATCTGATGTGCGCACGCTCACACCAACAAAGCAAACTGATCCGGAGGTCTTACCATTAGGACCTATTACTCGATCTAAGGCAAAGAAATTCAGGGAAGCCTTGTTCCTTACTTGTGCTACGATTCCAGATTTATTCGATCATGTTCATGCCTTAGAACATAGGCTTTATAACATTTTGCATGCTGATATGTGACGTATTTAGGTTCTACTATGTATTATGTGTGTATTTAAGTATGTTTTGGCATTGATTTGATGTTGTTTGTGTTTTAATGAATAAGATTGCAAGTGTTTACAGCTTGTATTAGTGTAGAAACTAAGCTCTATAATGTGTTACATACTGAAGTGTAACATTTGCATTAGTTCCATTGAGTATATAAGTGTGTTTGCATTATGTTTACAGCTTGTTAATAAGTTTTCAATAAGTTTGCATTACTTTAATGCATGTTTGTTTTGTTTACCATAAGGAAACGTAATGGACAGCAGCTTAAGATCTCATTTCTAGCTCGGTTGAAGCTCAAACAATAATAGACAGCAGCTTAAGACCTCATTTCTAGCTCGGTTGAAGCTCATATATGTGCATGCAGCTTATCTCAGCTCGAAATAGTTCTGAAAGATTGTTTCCAGCTCATTTCAGCTTAGTACATTTCTAGCTAGCTCAAACTCAGCTCCACCAGCTCAACTCCAGCCGACGAGTCCAGAAGCAGCTGAAACGTGTCCTATGTAAGGGCGAGTGTCCTATGCACTTGTGGCAGCCCATGTGGCATCGAAACATGTGAGGAGCACATGACCGCTTGTGCACAAGAGTGTGTGTGTGTATGTGATACGCCCTCACCTCGAGATCGAATTGAGTCGTAAAGATTGCCCGATCGTGAATTAGGAGTAAATTGAGGCTTTACCAAATAGGCTAGAAGAAAGAGGTTTATTTAGGCTCAAAAGAGTTTGTTGGTTTAGGAAATGAATCAGAAAACAATGGAAGCAATTTGGCTAAGGATTCGAAAGCCGAACTAACACAATAGGAATGTGTTAACTTGTAACTTAGGAGAATGCTTAGGTTGGTAAGGTGTGGATGGATAGTTGGTTGAATGGATAAAAACTTCGACCCGCTATCAAAAAAATGATAGGAACCTTAGTATGAATCGAACGCCACACTTTTGGGATTAAAGTGATAAGTTCGGGTAGGAACAAAAACAAGTTTGACGCCACAAAGAAGTTTGATAAGTCTCACAAGTTTTTGGAGAATAACGAGAGTTGAAAACAACCTCACAATTTAGCAAAGCTATCAAATTGTTCATTAACCTCAAAATGTGAATTACATGACCTATTTATAGCTTGACTAAGTGATGTGATCCGGCTCGATGATGTAGAGTTGAGTCACTTGTTTGCCCGATCGTCGACGAGAAGAGTCGTTTGTTTGGTGAGAAAAATGGATTTTGATTAACTTTAAGTGGAAGTTGGAAAAAGGGTTCAAAGGATAGGTGAAGTTTGATGATTGATGTTAGGTTCGGGTTTTACAAGAAAAATAAAGTTTATAATTTTAAAGTTAAAATGGAGATGGTAAAGTGAACTCAAGCTGAAGAACAATTCAATACTATATGAAGTATTACCCCGGGACTTATATTGCTTAAGGTGAAATTTGATGAAAGATAGAAGCGGACCTTGACCGTTACCTATATGGAGGTAAGAACCAAAGGTATAATAATATGGTTGAACGCATACACGGTTCGGTGATAAGTTCAATGGAGTTCGGATTGACGCCACTAGCAAGCTAGATAAGTCGCCGAGACTCGAACGAAAGAAGAGAGGAGGTAACCTCACAAGAACAAAGTTCTATTAAGTTTTAATTGATCAACTTCGTAACCTTTACAATAAACAAAATAAACTATTTATAGGCTCTCTAATGCCTATTAAAATTCAGCTACTAATGTGTTCACACAACAATTAAAAATGTTCACACTTCAAGCATTAAATCTCTGTTCATGGATAGTGTAAGTTCATGCATGGTTGAATAATCATGTTTCTTCCCAAAACCCGTTCATGCATGCTTAACCAATAAGAAAGCTTCCTTGTTCCATGAATGTGCATCTTCAATTCATATCCAACCCCCCTTGGACGAATGCTAGGTGCATGGGTCATGCATCTCTCTTAATTAAAGCTTTAATGATGGGCTGGTTCATGAATGGAAGCATGTACCTTGTAAATTCGTTCTCCCCTTTGTACATGCACATTATACATTCAATGTGATGAATTAAGGTAATATTCCCTCCCTTTGGACGTTCATGAATCCACCCATACATGTATAGGAGCTGATTGGTCAAATTGAGGTGTGAATGGCTTAGATGCTGCCTTGGGAATACGATCGGCCAAGCTTGTGCTTTAAGTTGCTGGACACCTTTTGGCCAAATAGGTGCCTTGGGGAGCCAAATGGATCAGCCACCATTCATTGAAAGAGGCCTTACATGCACCGTCCCATACATTGAACCTATCATGCATGAACCTTGTTTAATTACTCTCCAAATTCAGCTCACCTACAAAAACACATGAACCAAAATTAAATCACATAAAATTCAGCTGAACAAACATTAATATAATTTAGACACACTAATTAAAACATAAATTAAACTAGACAAATTTAATAAAGTCTTAACAAGACATATTAAATTCGGCCAAGACACGTTTAAAACATGTAATAAGTCAAAACATAATTATGAGCTGTAGTAATTTAAGCTAAATTAATAAATTACTTAATTTATTCAGACATTAAAATAAATGAGTTGAAATAAACTTAAGCCAAGCTCAAACGAGCTAAAGTAAGCTAAATTGAGCTCAAACGAGCTAAATTAAGCTCATGTGAGCTAAATCGAGCTGGGAAAAACTAAGATTGAGCTTGTTGAGCTGAGATTGAGCTTCATCTTGCACTTGGGGCCCTCGTCTTTAGGCCAATCATGATAGCAACGAGTGGTGCCACAACATGATGGATTGAGATCACATCACTAAGGCAGCCGAATAGCCTATCTAATCAGATCCTTATGCCTTAAGTTTCTTGAGGAAACTTCCTAGAAATTTCCTAGTTACATTCATGTGATAAAATTCTGAAAATTAACCTTCTAGAAAAGATGATTCGGCTGGCCCCTTTAATGGAGAAAATTCACATTCAATTAATGTTTTAAAAGAGCTTAATTGCTGCTATGGAGAAGAGAAATGGACAGCTTCAAAAATTATGCTTCTTTGGCCGAATAGGAGTAGCCTCCACATGAATTGGCTGCTGGAATTTATGAGGCACTCTTTGGCCATTGCTCTCCACGAAATTGACCCTTGGAGAAGCTCAAATCAGCAACTAGAAGTCCATTGAGCTGCACGAAAAGTCAGCTGGAAACACAAGGTAGCTGCACTTTAAATGCCGTCCATGCATGTGCCCAAATACATGCTTCTTCTTTATGAGCTTCCTTTGCCATTAAGCTAGCTGATTCATCTGAAAAAAAAAATCAAATAAATGTGGTTAAGACATGTTTAATACTCATGAAATCAGCAGCTGGACATATTAAAATTCTGCACATTAATCCGGCTAAGACAAATTAATTAGCAGCCACTAATAAATTTGTCTTAGTCAAGACACATTAAAACTTTGTAATTAAACTAACACATTTAATTTATGACTTAATATGGACATATTAAAGGTATGTACTAATTAAAACATATTTAATAAGTTGAATTAAAAATGTCCAGATTAAGACACATTTATTTAATTAAATGATTTGAGCTGATTCTAAACTAACACAACTAATTTAATTTATTCAAAATGAATATAATCAGCTCCTTGAACTAGTTAAGTGCCGAATTGAGCTAAATTGAGCTGGCACAAGCTAAAATTAGCTTGTAGGAAATTGCGAATCAAGCTAGTTGAGCTGGGCATTTTATGGGCAATCAACCCATCACTCCACAATCGAGCAATATAGCTTGCTATAGCATCTTGGAACTTCTTGGCACGTGCTCGAGTAATTGGCCCCAAAGGCAACTCCATGGATTCGGCACCTATCTTTATGGGCGAGCTCATATCATCCTCCCTCCCTTCGAAGCGATTCGTCCTCGAATCGTCACCTACATCAAAAGGAGAAAGATCAGCAATGTTAAAACTTGCACTCACTCCATACTCACCCGGTAGGTCAATCTTGTAGACGTTGTCATTGATCCCTTCCAATACTTGAAAAGGGCCATCACCCCTTGATTGAAGCTTGGATTTCCTTTGATCGGGAAACCGTTCTTTGCGCATGTGGATCCAAACCCAGTCACCGGTTCGAACACGACTCGTTTGCGCCCTTTGTTTGCCCCTCGAACATATTGTTCGGTTCTCCTCTCAATATTATCCTTAACATTTTTGTGCAATTGTTTAACAAATTCGGCCTTCTTTTTGCCATCTACATGTACTAATTCATTAGAAGGCATAGGAATCAAATCAAGAGGAGTAATGGGGTTAAAACCGTATACTACCTCAAAAGGAGAAAATTTCGTAGCAGAATGAACGGTTCGATTGTATGCGAACTCCACATGAGGTAAGCAATCTTCCCACATCTTCAAATTCTTTTTCAAAATAGCTCGAAGCAAAGTCGATAGCACACGGTTTACTACTTCGGTTTGGCCATCCATTTGAGGGTGGCATGTCGTCGAAAATAGAAGTTTAGTGCCCAATTTCCCCCACAATGTCCTCCAAAAATGACTTAGAAACTTTGTGTCACAGTCGGACACAATGGTTCGAGGAATTCCATGCAACCTAACAGCCTCCTTGAAAAATAAATTGGCAACGTTAGTAGCATCATCAGTTTTATTACAAGGTATGAAATGGGCCATTTTTGAAAAATGGTCTACAACAACAAATATTGAATCTCTCCCTCTTTTGGTTCTTGGAAGGCCCAGAACGAAGTCCATTGAAATGTCTACCCACGAAGCATCAGGGATAGGCAATGGGGTGTATAAACCATGCGGTTTGATTCGTGACTTTGCCTTCTTACAAGTGATGCAACGATCACATTTCCTTATTACATCACGTTTCGTTTTGGGCCAATAGAAGTGTTCATGCAATATTGCTAAAGTTTTAGCAATTTCGAAGTGGCCCATAAGTCCTCCGCTATGAGCTTCTTCTACAAGGACGTTTCTCACAGAACTTTGAGGCACACAAAGCTTGCCTTCACGAAATAAATAGCCCTCATCTGAAAGTACTTTTCACAAGCACCATGCGAATAAGACTCATAAATTTCACCAAAGTCAGCATCGGATTTATAAAGATCTTTGATAAATTCAAAACCAAGCAATTTAGAATCCATTAAATTGACAAGTGCGTACCTTCGTGATAGGGCGTCAGCTACAACATTTTCCTTACCCTTTTTATACTTATCACGTACGGAAACGACTCCAAATACTCCACCCACTTGGCATGACGTTTATTGAGCTTGGTTTGTCCCTTCAAATGCTTTAGAGCCTCGTGGTCCGAATGGATTACGAATTCCTTCGGCCATAAATAGTGTTGCCATGTTTCGAGAGCTCGGACCAACGCATATAGTTCCTTATCATACGTTGGATAATTCAACGTAGCTCCGTTAAGCTTTTCACTAAAGTATGCAATAGGCCGTCCATCTTGCATCAAAGCAGCGCCAATGCCGATACCTGAGGCATCACACTCTATCTCGAATGTTTTGTTAAAATCAGGTAAAGACAACAATGGTGCATTAGTTAGACATTCTTTAAGCTTATTAAAAGAATTTTCTTGTTCATCAGTCCACACAAAAGGAGAATTTTTCTTAATTATACCTGTCAAGGGGGTAGCAACAGAACTAAAATTAGGCACAAACCTTCGGTAGAAGCTTGCCAACCCGTGAAAACTCCTCACTTGGCTGATGTTTGTTGGACGCGGCCATTCGTTGATCGCCTTGACCTTTTCTTGGTCAACTTCTAAACCACGAGCACTCACAACGAAACCTAGGAAAATAACTTCATTAGTGCAAAAAGAACATTTTTTTAAATTGGCATAAAGTACCTCTTTTCGCAACACTTCAAGCACTGCATGTAGATGTTGAATATGATCCTCTAAACTTTTGCTATATACTAAAATATCATCAAAATACACAACACAAAATCTCCCAATAAACGAACGTAAAACATAATTCATGAGACGCATGAAAGTACTAGGAGCGTTGGTAAGTCCGAATGGCATTACCAACCATTCATACAAACCATACTTCGTTTTGAATGCAGTTTTCCATTCGTCTCCCTCCCGCATTCTGATTTGATGATACCCACTTTTTAAATCGATCTTCGAAAACAATTGGGCTCCACTAAGTTCATCAAGCATGTCGTCGAGGCGGGGAATAGGATGGCGATATTTTATTGTGATTTTGTTGATAGCACGGCAGTCAATGCACATTCGCCAGGATCCATCCTTTTTAGGAACCAACAATACTGGAACCGCGCACGGACTTAAGCTTTCACGGATGTAGCCCTTCTCCATTAATTCGGCTACTTGCTTTTCCAATTCCTTCATTTCCTCAGGATTACTTCTATATGCTGGCCTATTTGGAATTGCAGCACCGGGCACAAAGTTGATTTGGTGCTCGATTCCTCGAATGGGAGGTAGGCCATTTGGCACTTCTTCGGGAAAAATATCTCCAAATTCCTGCAACAAAGAAACGATAGGAGTAGGCAAAGTATTTTCAAGTTCGTTAGTTTCAAATAAACACTCTTTGTACATAAGTACAAAGATGGGTTGCCTCGCTAACATCAATTTCCGAATCTCTCTTTTTCTAGCAAAAACACTTGTTTTTTCATTTTCACACTCTTGTTCTTTTCTTTGGTCACTCTTGTTTTATCTCGCTCTCATCATTCTTTTCTTTCTTTTCTTTTCACTCTTTTGTTTTTCTCTTTTTCTTTTTCTCGCTCAATAGATTGCTTCATTTTGAGTTGGTCTTCATGCACTTGCTTCGGTGTGAGAGGAGCTAATGTAACATTCCTTCCAAGGTGCTTAAATGAATATCGGTTTGTATAGCCGTCGTGGACTACTCGCCAGTCAAATTGCCAAGGACGCCCCAATAGCAAATGTCCTGCGTGCATTGGTACGACATCACAAACCACCTCATCTTGGTACTTGCCTATGGAAAACGCCACCCTTGCTTGCTTCGTCACCTTGAGTTCGCCTCCGTCGTTTAGCCATTGTAGCTTGTAAGGAGTTGGATGCTTTGTGGTAGCTAAACCAAGTTTTTCAACCAGCAAAGAACTTGCGACATTGGTGCAACTACCTCCGTCAATAATTAAACTACACACCTTGCCTTGAACATGGCAACGGGTGTGAAAAATGTTGTCTCGTTGTTGTTCTTCCTCGGCTACTTGGATATTCAAGCTCCTTTTGACAACAAGTAATTCTCCTTCAACGGGTAGCTCGAGCTCTTCACCTTCCTCCATGGGAATTTCAGGCTCCTCCTCTTGTTCATCTTCGGACTCAATCTCGCCATTTGAACGAACCACCATCACTCGTCGATTAGGACATTGACTCGCAATGTGGCCTCTTCCTTGACACTTGAAACACTTGATATCGCGAGAATGATTCGAGACAGCCTCGTTTTTATTTTTTCTAGCATCGGCACTTACTTGATTGGGTTTGGCAGCAATGAAAGGCTCCTTAGCCCGATTGGGGGCTTTGCTAGTCCCTTGAGCCCACTTGTTGGTAGAAGCCGTTGGATATGTCCGCGTGGGTCCTTTCCGTTTCAATTGTTTTTCAACTTTTATTGCCATATGCACCATGTCCATAACTTCTACATAGTGTTGAAGCTCGACGATATTGGTAATATCCCGATTTAGGCCGGCTAAAAATCTCGCCATTGTTGCTTCACGATCCTCCTCCACGTCGGCTCTTATCATAGCGATTTCCATGTCTTTATAGTAGTCCTCGACACTTCGGTTGCCTTGTGTGAGATTTTGCAATCGTTGGTACAACTCCCGATGGTAATAGGAGGGAACAAAACGCTTGCGCATAACGGCTTTCATTTCGGCCCACGTAGAGATAGGCCTCTCCCCATTCTTCCTTCGGCTAGTCACCAATTGATCCCACCACACGATCGCATAGTCCGAGAATTCAATGGCAGCGAGCTTTACCTTTTTATTTTCCGAGTAGTTATGGCACTCAAAGACGAGTTCCATTTTCTTTTCCCACTCCAAGTAAGATTCGGGATCATTCTTCCCTTGAAACGGCGGAATAGACATCTTAATATTTTTGAGATTGTCATTCGGACGGTCTCGATTTCTTGGGACTCGATTTCGTTGGAACCGTTGAGGGTTTCCTTGTTCAGACAAGTGGTCACCTTTGGATTCTCCTTCATCAAAGTTGTCAATTGGTTGCTCTCGTTCTCGCCTTGCATCTTCCGGAGTCGCTTCGCGTTGTCCTCGGATTTCAACTCGATATAAGCGGTCTTCGATTGGTTCAAGCTTGCGATCAAACAATCGCTCCATTTCTCGCATAATGGCTTGCAAAGTGAGATCCGGCACTTGATGCGATTCGGCCCGGGTTAATTGAGTCATTTCACATAATTGCCCGATCATCGACGAGGAATAGTTGAATTATCAGAAATAGGATGAAATAAGGCTAAAGATACGGAAGCTTTCAAATGGTTTTAAAAGGTTGGCTAAGGAGATGGTAAATTTATAAGGGGTAGTAGGTTCGATTTAATGATAAAAATAAGAAAAATGGAAGTTGGATAAATGAAGGCTCGGTTTTGTAAAAAGATATTATAGTTGGGTAAAATCTAGGATATTCGGTCGAATGGATAAATGAGCTTAAACACCAGAAACGATTCAACACTAAAAAGTGTCACCCCGATTTCTATTCGGTTCAAGGTGGGATTACGGAATTGTAGAAGGGTTGAACGCCACACCAAAGCAAGGTGATAAGTTCAAAAGAGAACGATAGACGCCACTAGCACGCTAGATAAGTCAGATCGAAACTCGTACGAATTTAGAGAGGAGAAAACTCACTCTTTTAACAAAGTTCATTCAAATGATCAAAAGTCAAAAGTCCTTTTCAATGCAGCATTTGAGCTATTTATAAGCTCAACTAAGTCCAGCTGAATGGCCACAAATAATTACAAATTAAGCTAATGTAATCTGGCCATTTGTATTCCCGAACAGTCCTTGTATTGTTGCTCATTGGTGTCCATGAAAAATCCTTTAGTGAGGACTTAATTTCCTGAGCTGGAGTATTTAGCTAAGGAAATAAAAGCGGCAATTAAAACTTCTTGATCTTGCAGAATGCATGCACATCTTCTTGGGGTATTGGAGTAGTCTTATATGTGAATAATTAGCAATGAAAAGACTTGGTGTGTGAACGACCATAGTGAATGGACATTTAGAATTTATTGGTCATTTAATTGAAAATAATCGCAAGTGCAGCCCCTTGCCGAATGGTCACCTCCAAAATACATGCATGGTGAATGCATGCTTTCTTCTAGATGCTTGCATTAAAATTCGGTAATTCCATGCACCTTCAGCACCATCATCATTAATGGCGTCCTTGCACTAAGTGGTTCCGACTTTTAATTTCTTGTCCACGCATGGTGCCCATTTAATTTGTTGTCCACACATGGTACCGCACCAATTAAATGCAACTAATTAATCATTGGAGATATAATAAATTAAGCACCATTAAGACAATTTATCCATGCTTTTAATTTAATTTGGAACTATGACATGTTTAATATTCGCATTTAAACAACAACATTAAACAACAAAGACAAAACACATTAATTAATGACATTAAATTAGTCCAAAGTACACAATAGCCTGCACATTAAATTAAATGCGGAAAATTAATTGACAACATGAATTAAATTTGTCTTAAATTTAGACACACTTAATTAACTATTAGACATCTATTTAATAGGTAATAAACTACGACACATTCAAATAAAAATGTCCTGATTTTTAAACAAATTAATTAACTTATTTAATTAACTAATCAGCAACTTATTTGAGCTGAACACTAATTAATTAAACTGACTTATTTAATTAATTCTAGCAGCTATAGAATTGCATAAATTAAATAATTGAAGTTCAAGCTCAATGAGCTAGAATCAGCTCGATTGAGCTCCGCTAAGCCGGAACAAGCTAGTTCAGCTTGCAAGAGCTTGTGAATGACGCCTGATGAGCTACACCAAAGACATTTCCAGGGCGGGATCGTATCAGCACTCCTCCTCCAACATTTCTTATGGGACGAAATCCACCTACCTCATTTGGATTCCTTTCCGGACTTCGTGACATTTTTAAATTCTTTAAAGACTCACAGCAAGAACTCACCAATCACTCACAAAGAATAATCACTCACTTTGGCTTTTCTACTCTCTAATTGTCTCACTAATCTCTCTTGCCTTTTACCACTCGGTTTTCACTTCTCAAAATTCTCCGCAAACTAAGTTTGACAAATCAAAATCGTTTGGGGTCGGCTTACAAAATAGATGTGGCTTGGAAGGGTAATATTTTAGGATCGGGTAGGCTAACAAACAAAAAAAATAGAAGGAAATTAGTGTGGCTGTATATATGTGGTCCTTCGGGCAGCAAGCAAGGCTTTTACAAGCTCAAAATGAATTTCAATCACTTTTTTTTTAATTCTGAATTTTTTTCAATACTGAATACACAAAGGAAAAAAATAAATCGAATACAAACTTTTTTTTTGAATTTTTTTTCAAATTTTTTTGATTTTTTTACAATCTCGTAATATCGAATACGACGATTCTTACTCCGATTCAGCTAGCTCTGATACCAACTTGATACGCCCTCACCTCGAGATCAAATTGAGTCGTAAAGATTGCCCGATCGTGAATTAGGAGTAAATTGAGGCTTTACAAAATAGGCTAGAAGAAAGAGGTTTATTTAGGCTCTAAAGAGTTTGTTGGTTTAGGAAATGAATCAGAAAACAATGGAAGCAATTTGGCTAAGGATTCGAAAGCCGAACTAACACAATAGGAATGTGTTAACCCGTAACTTAGGAGAATGCTTAGGTTGGTAAGGTGTGGATGGATAGTTGGTTGAATGGATAAAAACTTTGACCCACTATCAAAAAAATGATAGGAACCTTAGTATGAATCGAACGCCACACTTTTGGGATTAAAGTGATAAGTTCTGGTAGAAACAAAAACAAGTTTGACGCCACAAAGAAGTTTGATAAGTCTCACAAGTTTTTGGAGAATAACGAGAGTTGAAAACAACCTCACAATTTAGCAAAGCTATCAAATTGTTCATTAACCTCAAAATGTGAATTACATGACCTATTTATAGCTTGACTAAGGCAGCCGAATAGCCTATCTAATCAGATCCTTATGCCTTAAGTTTCTTGAGGAAACTTCCTAGAAATTTCCTAGTTACATTCATGTGATAAAATTCTAAAAATTAACCTTCTAGAAAAGATGATTCGGTTGGCCCCTTTAATGGAGAAAATTCATATTCAATTAATGTTTTAAAAGAGCTTAATTGCTGCTGATGTGCGCACGCTCACACCAACAAAGCAAACTGATCCGGAGGTCTTACCATTAGGACCTATTACTCGATCTAGGGCAAAGAAATTCAGGGAAGCCTTACTTGTGCTACGATTCCAGATATATTCGATCATGTTCATGCCGTAGAACATAGGCTTTATAACATGTTGCATGCTGATATGTGACGTATTTAGGTTCTACTATGTATTATGTGTGTATTTAAGTATGTTTTGGTATTGACTTGATGTTGTTTGTGTTTTAATGAATAAGTTTGCATTATGTTTACAACTTGTTAATAAGTTTTCAATAAGTTTGCATTACTTTAATGCATGTTTGTTTTGTTTACCATAAGGAAACGTAATGGACAGCAGCTTAAGATATCATTTCTAGCTCGGTTGAAGCTCAAATATGTGCATGCAGCTCATCTCAGCTCGAAATAGTTCTGAAAGATTGTTTCTAGCTCATTTCAGCTCAATACATTTCTAGCTAGCTCAAACTCAGCTCCACCAGCTCAACTCCAGCTGACGAGTCCAGAAGCAGCTGAAACGTGTCCTATGTAATGGCAAGTGTCCTATGCATTTGTGGCAGCCCATGAGGCATCCAAACATGTGAGGAGCACATGACCGCTTGTGCACAAGAGTGTGTGTGTGCATGTGTAGCCGAATATACAAGGATAAGAACAAGGGAGGTTGTCGTTTGAAATTTAAATGTATGGCTGTTATTAAAATGACGCCAAAGGGAGTTATAACTCCTTATTTTAAACCCATTTGATTACAGCCACGAATTTCCATTCAACACCCTTCTTTTGTACTTATAAATACATATTAAAATGATGTATTCAGGTTAGATGATTTATGAAGACAATTACGTTTGAGAATTTCTCTCAATTTCGGTTCTTCATTGAACTTTCCTTGGCATTTCAGACTTAGTTTGTTGTGTCAAATTTTCTTGATACTTCGGGTTCCTAGATCGCTATCTAGAGGGTCCAAGTCCTTTTGACGTTGAACAGATTCGATTCGGGTTTGCTCAGTAGATTGTGCAAGTTCTTTCGAGTTTAACGTTAATCTATTCGAACGATTACTTTTGCCATTGTTGAACACTCAAGTTGCTGCCTTAACCGTTTCATGATGCGTTCAACTTCACCGATTGAATTTCTTTTTGTTTTAAACGCCAACAACTTCATTTTCCTTCCATTTTCGTTCTTTTGTTTTACCCATATTTTACCATGATTATTTCTTTAATTCCTTGCTATTTTCTTGTTGCAGGAACGTGCTTACAACATTCCTAGATCCGTAACATACGAAGATAGTCTATTTCGTTAGGCTACATCGTATCATCTGGTATCCGAGCATAGGTTGGAATTATTGTACTTTTCTTCTCCAACAAGAAAATTTGAAATTCAAAACAAAAATATATATATATCAGTTTCAAAAATTCAAAAAAAAACAACAACAAAAAGAGAAAGAAAAATCAGATTCAAAAATAAAAAAAATAAATGAGGAATTGAAATTTATCAAGTTTGGGAAAGAAAAAAAAAGGTGTTTTGTTATGTTGAAATGTTGAATAATGTTTAGTTTTGTACTCTATAATTGCGAAGTGCTTGGATATCAACCGAAACGAACTATTCTTATTTGTTCGGAGCTAAGAACGTTGTAAAGCACTTCTTTGCAGTAAGAAACTAAATTATTTAAATTCCATCCTTTTTCGTTTGTTTATTTTATTTTCTTATCCTTTTACTCTTTTCTTATCCTTTCCCTTTGTTTATTTATTTTTTTTCTCTCTCTCTAACCGTGTGTTTTCCTTATAGCCAACACAATTATAACAGGTTTTGAAATGTTGGATTAGTCCTTTAAAGAACTAAAAACACGAGAAATTGTGAGGGAAAAAGGCATTGAGCGTTGTAAGAATAGAAGGGGAGACAAAAAGAGTCATTCATGCATTCTCCCGAGTGAAACACGAGCGCTGAGTGCTATTTTAGAGTGCATGCTTTTTGGAGTGGCGAGAGGTTTTGAGAGTGTCTTGTGAGGACTTTTACTTTTGTTTTACTTAACTCATTATCTGTATTTTTGTGTGTTGCTTTAGATGACAGGATCAGAAGATCGTAGTCGTGGTGGAGATCAACCACCAGATTTGCAAATGCAAGCTATTACTCGCACCTTGCAACGTCTATTAGAAAATGCATTAGAGCCTATACACTCTCGTTTGGACAAGATTGAAGGGGGTGGTTCACAATCTGTCCATAATGAACATAATGATGAAAATGACATTGAACATTCACCAAGGGTGAATCAACGACCAGGACACACAGTTGACGATAATATTTCTAACATTAAAGTTGCCATACCTTCTTTTCAGGGACGTTCAGATCCAGATGCTTATCTGACATGGGAAAGCAAGGTTGAACACGTTTTTGAGTGTTATAACTACCGAGCGAGAAAAAAGTTCGACTAGCAGCTATGGAGTTTGTTGACTATGCACTGGTATGGTGGGACCAATTACTGATTAGTCGACGACGTACAGGTGAAGGTCTAGTGAGAACATGGGAAGATATAAGCGTATCATGTGGAGACGATTTGTTCCTTCTCACTATCATCGAGATTTATTTCAGAAATTACAAACCTTGAAACAGGGCAACAGGAGCGTTGAGGACTATTTCAAGGAGATGGAGATGTCCATGATGCGTGCAAACATAGTTGAGGACCGTGAGGCGACTATGGCTCGGTTTTTGGCAGGTTTAAATTCTGAAATAGAAAACATTGTTGAAATGCAACATTATGTTGAGTTGGATGACATGGTGCATATGGCGATCAAAATTGAGCGACAACAATGTAGAAAAGCTTCTACTCGAGGTAATACTCCATTTAAATCTTTTTCGAATCCTTTATACACCCCTAACAATGTTAGGAAACAAGCACCACAACCGCCATTACGGATTCAAGAGCCAGGCGAACCCAGCAAACCAAAGCCTCCCATTGCTGATAATGGACGTGGCAAACAACCAATGGTGGCACCAGAACGATCAAGAGATATTCAGTGCTTTAAGTGCCTTGGTAGAGGACATGTTGCTAGCCAGTGTCCTAATCGGAGGGTTATGTTGATGCGAGAAGATGGAGAGATCGAGTCAGATTCTGAGGAAGATGTACATGAACTCCCGACTAAAGAAGATGAAGAGAATGACCTAGAAGTTGCTGAATCTGGTCAAGTTATGGAGATCATGGTTGTCAAACGTAGTTTGAATGTGCAACAGGTGCAAGACGAGCAACAATGTGAGACTATCTTTCCCACACGATGCAAGGTTCAAGATAAGGTATGTGTTGTGATTATTGATAGCGATAGTTGTACTAATGTTGCTAGTTCAGTGATGGTTGACAGATTAGGTCTTAAGACGACAAGCATCCGAATCCGTACAAGTTGCAGTGGTTGAATGACGGTGGAGAACTTAAAGTGACGAAACAAGTGGTTGTACCGTTTTCAATTGGAAACTACAAGGACGAGGTCCTTTGTGATGTTGTGTCGATGGATGCTACTCACCTTCTTTTAAGGCGCCCTTGGCAGTATGACAAGAGGGCAATGCATGATGGTTTTACAAATCGATACTCTTTTATGTATGCAGGTAAGAAGATTACTTTGGCTCCTTTGACACCGAGTCAAGTAATTGAAGATCAAACAAGCTTGAAAAAGAGTAAGGAAGTTGCAAAGGAGAAGAAAAAGATGAGCGTATATGCAAGCAGTCGAGAAATCAGGAAATGTCTTTCCTCTCACCAATCCTTGTTTATTTTAATATTTAAAGATCATTGTTTATTGGCTGAGTTCCCTGCTGATTTGCCTGCATCGATTGTGTCCCTTTTGCAAGAGTTTGAGGATGTGTTTCCGAAAGAAACACCGAAGGGATTACCACCTCTTCGTGGCATTGAGCACCAGATTGATTTCATTCCAGGTGCTACCATTCCAACTCGACCAGCTTATCGTACCAATCCTGAAGAGACGAAAGAGCTTCAAAGGCAAGTTGCAGAATTGATGGACAAGGGTTATATTCGAGAAAGTCTGAGTCCATGTGTTGTTCCGGTGTTGTTAGTACCGAAGAAAGATGGGTCTTGGAGGATGTGCGTAGATTGTAGAGCTGTGAATCAAATTACAATTAAGTATCGTCATCCTATTCCTAGACTTGATGACATGTTGGACGAGCTTTGCGGAGCCGTCATCTTCTCCAAAATTGACTTGAAGAGTGGATATCATCAGATTCGCATGCGAGAAGGTGACGAATGGAAGACAACCTTCAAAACAAAGCTAGGTTTGTATGAATGGTTAGTGATGCCTTTTGGTTTAAGGAATGCACCTAGTACTTTTATGCGACTAATGAATCATGTTCTGCGATCTTTTATTGGAAAGTTTTGTGTTGTGTACTTTGATGACATTTTAGTTTATAGCAAGACTTTGCAGGATCACGTAGAACATCTGAGAGTCAGATGCAGACTTTGAGAAAAGAAAGATTGTATGGTAACGTAGAGAAATGTGTGTTTTATCTTGATGGACTTACATTTCTTGGTTACATTGTGAGTGCTGCAGGTGTTGAAGTTGATCATGAGAAAATAAAGGCAATTCAGGAATGGCCACGACCGACATCGATTACTCAGGTTAGATCATTTCATGGTTTAGCTAGTTTTTATCGACGGTTTGTTCCTAACTTCAGTTCTATTACCGCACCCTTAATCGAATTATTAAAAGAATTCCGACTTCTTGTGGGGTAAAGAACAAGAAGATGCCTTTCGAAAATTAAGGATTGTTTAACAAAAGCACCGGTGTTAGCCTTACGACTTTGATAAAACTTTTGAAATTGAATGTGATGCTTCGGAGTTGGTATAAGCACGGTTTAATACGAGGAAAAGAGGCCGTTGCATATTTTAGCGAGAAACCGAGTGGAGCAACATTGAATTATCCGGTTTATGATAAAGAGATGTATGCTTGATTTGGGCATTGGAGACATGGCAGCATTACTTGTTGCCTAAGGAGTTTGTGATCCACACTGACCACGAGGCTTTACGATATATCATAGGTCAGCATAAATTGAACAAACGACATGCTAAATGGGTTGAATTCTTAGAATCTTTTCCTTATGTCATTCGATACAAAAAAGGGAAAGATAATGTCGTTGCTGATGCATTATCACGCAGATATGTACTATTGAGTTATCTTGATTCACATTTGATTGGATTTGCATATATTCGAGAGTTATACTCTGATGATCATGATTTTTGCGATAAGTATAATGCTTGTGAGAATGGTGCAGATGGATATTTTACCCATATTTTACCATGATTATTTCTTTAATTCCTTGCTGTTTTCTTGTTGCAGGAACGTGCTTACAACATTCCTAGATCCGTAACATACGAAGATAGTCTGTTTCATTAGGCTACATCGTATCATCTGTGATGTGATCCGGCCCGGTTGATTGAGTCGGGTTCACTTAAGATGCCCGATCGTCGACGAGAAGCTCGTTCAAATTTGTAGATAGATGGAGTTTGAATGTTTTATAAGCGAAAGGTAGGCAAAATGGGCTCAAAGGATGGGTTTTGGTTTGATGAAAGATAGGTTCGGTTTAACAAAGAATTAAGTTACCAAGATGATAGATAAATGGAAATGGATAAAGAACTCAAACTTTAAGAATGATTCAATACTAAAAAGTATTGCCCCTAGTCTTATATTGCTTAAGGTGAAATTTGATAAAAGATAGAAGCGGACCTTGACCCGTTACCTATATGGAGGTAAGAACCAACGGTATAATAATATAGTTGAACGCCACACCGGTTCGGTGATAAGTTCAATGGAGTTCGGATTGACGCCACTAGCAAGCTAGATAAGTCGCTTCGAGACTCGAACGAAAGAAGAGAGGAGGTAACTGATACGAGCTCGGTTATGGATGTCTCGAGTCGTATGTATTGCCCAATCGTGAATTCGAGTAAGAAGTTACTTGTTCTAGAGTAGCTTAGTTTTGGTAGCAAAAATAATTACTAAATCGAATGGAAAGGTTTTCAAATGAAAGTTGAAAGATGAATAATGGGATGGGTAGATAAAATTTAGGCTAAGGCCAAAGAAAGAACCAACAATATAGAAATTGTTGACCCGAATCTTAATAGGACACTTAGGTAAAACTTTGGTTTGAATTGGAAGATTAACCTTGACCCTCTACCAAGAATGATAGGAACCAGAGGTATAGGAACGCCACACCAATAAAGGTGATAAGTTCGGTTTCAAGGAAAAGAATTGACGCCACAAGAAAGTTGATAAGTCGATTCGGTTCGAGAAAAGAACAAGGAGAATTGGATAATCTCTCAAGTCTCAAATTTAACATAAATTTTAGCCAAAAAGTCCCTCCAACAAGCCATTTACAACATATTTATAGTCTATAATGTGCCCAACCGAATGGTCACAAAATTCAGATTAAATGAGCAAATTTAATGAACTAAAATAGCTTAAGAGCTAAGTTCACTCCTTTGAAGAATCCTAGACCTTGGGGACGGCAATGGCATCAAAATCTTTAATATCCTTCAATAATCAGCCTTGGAAATTGGATGGCCAGCAGCAGACTTTAAATGACGTCTTGGGCACACAAATAGCTCCTAAATACTTTCCTTCAACTTAAATGAGCTGAACTAAATTTGTAAGTCCTTTGGTGTGTTCAAGACAACAATAAGCATCACTTTGGAACTGAAGACGGCCTTTAATGCTCCTTGGAAGCATGAAACGTCACCTTGGTTTAAACAAACAAGCAACAAACATGTTTTGGCCGAATGGCCACTTGAAATTCCCAAACAACGACTCTTTCTTTGCACCAAGCAATACCGACTTTAATGCCATTCAAAAACGTCCCCCCTTGCATGCTTTCATTAATGCCGTCCATGCATGGGAACATCTCATTAAATCCATGTCTTTGCTTCCTTTAAATGCCGTTCCATGCATGGGAACATCACCTTAAATGCATGTCTCCTTAGCCATTAAGTAGCGAATTTAATGACCGCAAACACAAATTAAATTCGGTCAAATAATGCATCTAAAGACAATTAATTTAATTTGGACTTCAAACACATTAAGTCAATAATGAGACATAATAAATTAATTTGAAACATAGACAAATTAAATGCATGCCTTAACCTATGACAAATGAATGTGTACTAATTGAAAACATAATTAAATCATATACTAAATAAAGAAAATTTAATATAAAAATTATTAGACCCAAATTAAATCATGTGCATGCTGAAATTAATAAACTAACTAATGAACTTAATTTATTCCAGCAACTATTTAAAAGCATAAGTTAAAATAAATTGAAGTTCAAATTCAATGAGCTGAAATTAGCTCGAATTTGAGCTCCATTGAACTGAAACAATCTCGATCAACTTGCAAGAATTTGCGATTGTCGCCTGATGAACTGAACCAAGGATGTTTTCGGGGCAGGGTCGTATCAGTAACCTCACAAGAACAAAGTTCTATTAAGTTTTAATTGATCAAATTCTGTAACCTTTTACAATAAACAAGTAAGCTATTTATAGGCAAAGACTAAGCTAGCCGAATGGGCAACTTAATGGCTAAGAATTCAGCCATGAATATGCTAGAAATTTCTAGAAAGAAATAATTAATTTGCTGAATGTGCATGAATGAAGCATTAAAAATTCGGTTCATGTTTGGAGATGATGCATGGATTGACCGAATCATCATGTTGCTTCACTAGATGCATTCATGCATCCTTAGCCTTGAAGAATCTCCATAATTCCATGAATGTGCAGCCCTTTAATGATCCTACATCTCCCTTGGCTGAATGAGGCATTAATGTGCCTAAAATACTTGAATGGTCATCTTGAAAATGCATGAATCATGCATGAAACGTCCCATGTACTTTCCCCCATAAATATGATCCATGAATCTTCAAATACATGAACTTTCAGCAACTCCCTCTTGCATGAACATCCCAAATGCATGTGCTACTTTAAATGCCATCCATTGAACCTCAATTGTGCATGCACACTCCCATACATTGCACCAATCCGTTCATGAACCTGCAGCAAATAACATCAGCAAGTTAAATGCATTTCAGACACATTAAATTAGCAGCATATGAACTCAATAATTTGCACATTAAATTTGGCCATACATATTAACAAATTCAGACATATTTAAAACATCATAATTAATTAAGTATTTAATTTAGATATAATTAAAACACTTAATTAATTATTTGTCCAGATTTTAACAAATCAATTAACTTAAAATAAACTGATACGGGGTGGCGCGCGGACCAAGATCGAGTTGCCAAGTCACGAGAAACTCCTACGAAAGCTCTAAACGAATAGATCTGAAATTAAAACAAAGAACAAGATTAAACTAATCAGATCCGGAATTAAATCCCCAAATTCAATTAAATGAACAAAGAAGACACAAAGAACGAATGAATAGATGTTTTCGTAGTTCAAGAAGACAAAATCGAACTCCAAGATCAATTCTCCACAAGCGAATCTGTTCAAGAACACTAAACAACAACGAATTAAATCAATCAGATCTTTAATAGAAAATTAGGGATTTGGGCGACAAAAGAAAAGAAAGAAATTAATGAAATTGAACGAATTTGGAAGTAAAGAAAGAGTGCTAATCATCAATAACTTGAATCGCCAAGAATGCCCAAATTCCAGACCTAATTTCACCCAACAAGAAGAAATAAAAAAAATGGCAAGAACCCTAAATTTTGGGGATTTTTGGATCGAATAGTTGCTGCCAATAAAAGGGATCGATTAAACGAAGAGTTCTTGGAGTTTAATCAAGGCTGAAACACAAACAAAAACAGCAAAGAAAATTAGAAGAAGAATCGGCACAAGCAATAATAAAGAAAATAAATTGAACAGCAAGGAATTAAAGAAAAGTCCTAAGAACCCTTGAATTCCCGAAAGAATTCACAAATTCCTTCAAACGGCTCTAATCTCCCCTCCAAAGAATATCGATGGCAAGAAGAAGGTTGAAGATGGCTCCCACAATCAAAAGATTGTTAAAACAACTTCTAAAGAAAACTCAAGAGAGAATTCTTGGAGAAAACCCCAAAGAAAATTCTACACTCAACAAATCGAAATTTGATAGAAAAATAATAATAAGATGATTTTTACAAAGGGTGGCTGGCCAATGCTTATATAGGCCTCCAACAAATCCTAATCTCACAAGTAACTAATAAAAATTAAACCTAATTAATAAAATAACAAGGTAAATTCGGCCATGCACTTATATGGGTTGTTTTGGGCCGAATTTTACATGTAATGCTCCTAAAGATTAAAAAAATTAAATTAAACAAGTAAGATGTTTACAAATTGGGCCCTTTAACATTTTGGCCTGATTTTTCAACTAAGTATGAAGAAATTTCTTGATTGGGCTAAATTTTGGTTATTGGGCCTCGCCTTCAAGAATTTGGGCTCGTGATCCATCTCCTACCAAAATTGGGTCGTTGACGCTCGTAATGGAGATCCAATGCGTTTTGGCTGCAAGATTTGGTTTCTTGGAGCAAGATTTCCAAGATTTGAAATCTTGATTTTCTTGATTCTTGAAATCTCTTGAACAAGCAAAATTGGGCCAAGATTCGGTTTCTTGATTTTCTTGAAAACAAGAAAGTGAATCTTGATTTTCTTGTTCTCTCGTGTATACATCTAAGGCCTTGCTAACAAGCTCTTGAATGGTCCCATTTAGTTTGGACCACATTTGTCAGCCTTTGATCTTGTTATTGGGCCTTGTGGCAATTTGAGCCCATCACGTTCTTGAACTTGGATTGGGCCTTTATGACTCGTATCATTCCCCCTTCCTCAAAAAGATTCATCCTCGAATCTAAAAATCAAATGGGGACAAGTCACCACATTAAAAGTAGAACTTACATTGTACTCACCGGGTAGATCAATTTTATAGGCATTATCGTTGATCCGCCGAGTACTTGGAAAGGCCCATCGCCCTTGGGTCCAACTTAGTCTTCCTTTTGTAGGAAATCGTTCTTTCCTCAAATGGACCCAAACCCAATCTCCGGGTTCTAGTACAACCCGTTTATGCCTTGTTTGCTTTGTTGGTGTTGGCATCATTTGTTTTGGCTATTCATTGTCTAGCCTTCTCATGTAAGGATTTCACCAACTCGACTTTCATTCGCCATCTAAATTGTAACATGTTCAAGAGGTAATGGCCCAAGATCAAGTAATTGTTAGTGGGTTAAAACCATAAACAAGTTCAAATGGGGAATAACCAGTTGTAGAATGAATAGATCTATTATATGCAAATTCAACGAATGGTAGGCATTCTTCCCAATTTCTAATGTTCTTTCCCACCATAGCTCGTAATAGAGTCCCTAAGATTCGATTAACTACTTGGTTTGACCATCGGTTGGGGGTGACATGTAGTAGAATAAAGCAATTTAGTACCAAGCTTACCCCACAATACCTTCCAAAAGTGGCTAAGGAATTTGACATCTCTATCAGAAATAATTGTTTTAGGGATGCCATGAAATCTTACCACTTCTTTAAAGAATAAGTCTGCCACATGTGTAGCATCATCTATTTTGTGACAAGGAATAAAATGTGACATCTTTGAAAACCTGTCAACAACAACAAATATACTATCTCTTCCTTTTTTTGTTCGAGGCAAACCTAAAATAAAATCCATGGATAAATCTACCCAAGGTGAAGTAGGAATCGGTAGAGAGTGTAAAGGCCATGAGGCATTACCTTAGATTTTGCTTGTTTGCATGTAATGCACTTGGAACATACCTTTTCCACATCCTTCTTCATATGTGGCCAATGAAAGTGTTCGTGCAAGATATCTAGTGTCTTGGCCACTCCAAAATGTCCCATTAAACCTCCTTTGTGGGCTTCATGAATCAATAAGTCTCTCATGGAACACTTTGGTATGCATAACCTGTTCATCTGAAAAAGAAAGCCATCTACAAGATAAAATTTTTCAAAAGTAGTATGTCCATAATTCTTATAGATATGGCAAATCAAGATCGACATCATATAATTCTTTAATGTGTTCAAACCCTAAGACTTTAGCATTCAATGTAGTCATTAAAGCATATCGTCGAGACAAAGCATCTGCAACTACATTATCTTTACTGTTTTATATTGTATCACATAAGGAAATGTTTCAATGAATTCTACCCATCGGGCATGTCTTTTACTCAACTTACCTTGTCCCTTTAACCATTTAAGAGACTCATGATCGTATGTATGACAAACTCATTAGGCAGCAAATAATGTTGCCATACTTGAAGTGCACGAACTAATGCCAATAGTTCTTTGTCATAAGTCGAGTAATTTAACGTGCACCGTTCAATTTCTCACTAAAATAAGCAATAGGTTGCTTATCTTGCATTAAAAGCGCCGATTCCAATTCTCAAGCATCACACTCAAGTTCAAAAGTTTTAGCAAAATCGGGTAATTTAAGCAAAGGAGCGAACATAACTTAGCTTTTAGAGTTTGAAAGGCCTTTTCTTGGGTTTCACCCCATTTGAAACCCATCGATTTCTTTATAACCTCTGTCAATGGGGCAGCAATAGTAGAGAAATCTTTCACAAATCGTCTATAAAACTAGCTAAACCATGGAAAGATCTCACCTCGATTCGATTTAGAGTTGGCCACTCCTTAATTGCCTTGACTTTGTCCTCGTCGACATGAATACCTTGAGCACTAACTATGAAACCTAAGAATATTAGTTTATCACAACAGAATGTGCATTTATCAAGGTTGGCAAATAATCTTTCATTAGTAGAATATCCAAAACAGTTCGAACATGGAAAACATGATCATCTAAAGTCTTTGAGTAAATTAAAATATCATCAAAATAAACCACTACAAATTTACCCAAGTGAAGCCTTAAAACATGATTCATTAATCTCATAAATGTGCTAGGTGCATTAGTAAGGCGAAAGGCATAACTAACCATTCATACAATCCAAATTTTGTTTTAAAGGTGTTTTCCATTCATCCCTTCCTCATTCGAATTTGATGATAACCGCTTTTAAATCAATTTTAGTAAATATAATGAACCATGTAATTCATCAAGCATATCATCAAGTCTAGGAATTGGGTGTCGATACTTTATCGTTATTTTGTTGATTGGCGGCAATCAACACACATTCGACACGTACCATCTTTCTTTGGTACCAATAGGACAGAACAAAGACAAGGGCTTAGGCTTTCACGAATGTACCCTTTGTCTAGTAACTCTTCAACTTGCCTTTGCAATTCCTTTGTCTCCTCGGGATTGCATCTATAGGCTGGTCGATTAGGAATCGAAGCTCCGGGTACTAAGTCAATTTGATGTTCTATCCCTCGTAAAGGTGGTAAACCTTTAGGGGCCTCACTAAAAACATCCTCATAATCCGCAAAAGAGATTGAAACATACTAGGCAGATTTTCGTTAATGTTAGATAAAGATAAATAATTTTGCCTAAACCTCACAAGGATACAAGGCTGTTTATTAAGTAGGGCTCTCTTCACATCTTTTTTTGTTGCCAAAAGATTTTTTCCGCTCATTTTACCACTAGAGGTTCACTTACCTTTGGGCTTTTTAAATTTTGACTTTTCCACTACTATTAGCCTCTTTTCTCTCGTCTTTTGAACTTGCTCTTTCTCCTTACCCCTCACAAAATTTTATCATCCTCAATTGATCTTTATATACATCAAGAGGATTTAAAGGAGCAAAAGTGAATTTCTTACCTTTAAATACAAGGGAGTATCGATTAAGTTTACCTTGGTGTGTAACATCACGATCAAATTGCCAAGGTCGTCCAAGGAGCAAGTGTGCCGCATGCATTGGGACTACATCACACCATACTTCATCCTCATAATTGCCGAGTTTAAAAGTGACCAAGGACTGTTTCGTAACTTTAACTTGAACATTCATTAAGCCACCGAAGGTGATATGGCTTAGGGTGTTTGGTGCAAGGTAACTTTAAAGAATCAACCAAATAGCTACTCACCACATTTGAGCAACTACCACTATCAATAATGAGTGAACATAAGTTACCTTTAATAAAACACCGAGAATGGAAAATATTGGCCCTTTGGCTATCATCATCTTTCATCCGAATGTTAAGGGTTGACGAACTACAAGGCATTGAAAGTTAGCAAAGTCCCCTTCCTTTGGTGGTTCGACCAACTCGTCGCCATTATCACCATCATCCACAAGTTCGCATATCCGGATCGTATTATCGAGTCGGACGTGTACTCACCGTTATCTTTTAGAAGAAGTAATCTCGTGTTAGGGCATTCTCTACTATAATGACCACGCCCTTTGCACTTAAAGCATTCAATCTCACGAGTCCTCTTCGCACTTGAATCACCTAAATTGGGCTGCTTAGAAGGTGTTTGCGTTTTAGCAGGAGCCCTTTCTTCCAATCGATTGTTTACTTCCATTACTCAAAGAAGACTTGTTAGTAACAAAAGGTGGTTTTGAACTCTTAAAATCGAATTGGAATTGTTACCTCGATAATATTGTGAAGTAGAGAAGGACCCAAACCTTTGTTCCTTTAATTGTTGCTCGATCTCAATGGCTTTGTGAACGCTTCTTCCAAATCAATGTAAGTTTGTAGCCTTAATGTATTAGCTATCGGCTGTTCAAACCATCAATGAATCGAACCATAGTTGTTTCTTCATCTTCCTCCACATTAGCTCTCGAATGAGCATCTCCATCTCTTTAAAATATTCATCCACCGTCCTACTACCTTGGATAAGTCTTCTCAACTTTGTTTTAATTTCTCTATAGTAGTGAGGTGGAATAAACCTTTACGCATAATCTGCTTCAACTCATCCCATGTCAAAATCTCACCTTCATAATTCGATGGCGGTTTACCCCAAGTTGAGTCCACCAACTTAATGCATAATCGAAAAATTCGGTGTTGCTAACGCTACCTTTTCATCATCCGGACATTTATAATACCGACACATGAGTTCAATCTTAGATTCCCATTCACAATAAGCGTCGGGATCATTCTTACCACGAAATTGGGGAATTGTGAATTTCGGTTTTGCCAAAGAAGGTTGTCCACGATCATGAAAATCATCATCCAATCTAGGGACACGTCGAGGGCGCGCCTATGGGGCTGATTATTCCTATCTTCCCGATTGGATCTCGATATTGAAGTTCTTGATTCATTCGTACCTCATTCAAAGTAGTATTCAATGCTTGAAGGGTAGCATTTATTTGTGTGATTGCAGCAGCGTGTCCTTCTAACTGTTGTTGGACTTCCATAAGTGTATCATTATGGTCATCTTTAGACATCTTCCCAAAAAAGCTGCAAAAATAAACACTCAACACTCAAAAATAAAAGTTAGCAAACCTCACCGTTAGTCACTCAAAAAGAAAATTCAAATTCTCAATGAGGTAGAATTCAATCTTGTGAGTTCTTTATCAGAGTTTATATCAACCAATTAGAGAGTATGAACCAAACTACCAAAGAATCCTAATTTGCACTAGGATGCCAAAAAACTGACGAGACACCAATTGATTCGTGTTGCACCGAGGAAGAAGTTGTGCACACGTGTAAATCCTACTAACACAAGAAACAAGAAGGTGTTAGATAACGTAACAGAAGAATAAAAAGCAAACAAATGAAAACCTACAGCTAAGAATCAATAAAAATTGCTAAAACCAGAAAACCTGAAAAACTGCGGAGTAACTTGACAACTTTGTTCGAGGTGTTCCCGATCTCTAAAAATCACGAAATTAAATCTGGAATGTCCTTAAATATTGAATTTTTGATCTGGAAATTTTTGGCACCAAATTCAACCCGCTGAATCTTTTTTTTAATTTTTTATTAAATTTCGTCTTTTTTGATTTTTTGACTTTTTTGACTGATTTTTTTGCGGGAATAAATTTTTTATATTCAATCACAGTGCCACAAATATGTATGTAAAATTTCAGATCAATCGGACAACGTTTACCCACCCAAATGAATTTTTTTGAACAATTTTTCTGGGTAAAACTGCTGTTTGTGCTTTAAAAAATAGAGATCAGTTTAGAAATCAACCAAGAACACCCAAAACGCCCAAAATCTGATACCAAATGATACAGGGTGGCGCGCGGACCAAGATCGAGTTGCCAAGTCACGAGAAACTCCTACGAAAGCTCTAAACGAATAGATCTGAAATTAAAACAAAGAACAAGATTAAACTAATCAGATCTGGAATTAAATCCCCAAATTCAATTAAATGAACAGCAAGACACAAAGAACGAATGAATAGATGTTTTCGTAGTTCAAGAAGACAAAATCGAACTCCAAGATCAATTCTCCACAAGCCGAATCTGTTCAAGAACACTAAACAGCAACGAATTAAATCAATCAGATCTTTAATAGAAAATTAGGGATTTGGGCGACAAAAGAAAAGAAAGAAATTAATGAAATTGAACGAATTTGGAAGTAAAGAAAGAGTGCTAATCTGTCAATAACTTGAATCGGCCAAGAATGCCCAAATTCCAGCAGCCTAATTTCACCCAACAAGAAGAAATAAAAAAAATGGCAAGAACCCTAAATTTTGGGGATTTTTGGATCGAATAGTTGCTGCCAATAAAAGGGATCGATTAAACGAAGAGTTCTTGGAGTTTAATCAAGGCTGAAACACAAACAAAAACAGCAAAGAAAATTAGAAGAAGAATCGGCACAAGCAATAATAAAGAAAATAAATTGAACAGCAAGGAATTAAAGAAAAGTCCTAAGAACCCTTGAATTCCCGAAAGAATTCACAAATTCCTTCAAACGGCTCTAATCTCCCCTCCAAAGAATATCGATGGCAAGAAGAAGGTTGAAGATGGCTCCCACAATCAAAAGATTGTTAAAACAACTTCTAAAGAAAACTCAAGAGAGAATTCTTGGAGAAAACCCCAAAGAAAATTCTGCACTCAACAAATCTGAAATTTGATAGAAAAATAATAATAAGATGATTTTTACAAAGGGTGGCTGGCCAATGCTTATATAGGCCTCCAACAAATCCTAATCTCACAAGTAACTAATAAAAATTAAACCTAATTAATAAAATAACAAGGTAAATTCGCCATGCACTTATATGGGTTGTTTTGGGCGAATTTTACATGTAATGCTCCTAAAGATTAAAAAATTAAATTAAACAAGTAAGATGTTTACAAATTGGGCCCTTTAACATTTTGGCCTGATTTTTCAACTAAGTATGAAGAAATTTCTTGATTGGGCTAAATTTTGGTTATTGGGCCTCGCCTTCAAGAATTTGGGCTCGTGATCCATCTCCTACCAAAATTGGGTCGTTGACGCTCGTAATGGAGATCCAATGCGTTTTGGCTGCAAGATTTGGTTTCTTGGACCAAGATTTCCAAGATTTGAAATCTTGATTTTCTTGATTCTTGAAATCTCTTCGAACAGCAAAATTGGGCCAAGATTCGGTTTCTTGATTTTCTTGAAAACAAGAAAGTGAATCTTGATTTTCTTGTTCTCTCGTGTATGCATCTAAGGCCTTGCTAACAAGCTCTTGAATGGTCCCATTTAGTTTGGACCGCATTTGTCGGGCCTTTGATCTTGTTATTGGGCCTTGTGGCAATTTGAGCCCATCACGTTCTTGAACTTGGATTGGGCCTTTATGACTCGTATCATAAACAACTAATTCAACTAAAGACAAATTAAATGGTTTATTTCAGCAAAATAAATGCAAACTAAAGAAAGCTAAAAAGAAGCTCATTGGGTTAAAATTGAGCTGAATTGATCTCGAATGAGCTGACTTGAGCTCAAGTGAGCTGGAAATGAGCTAAACAGAGCTCAACGAGAAGAAAATGAACTAATTCAGCTCACATGGATTTGCAAACAATGCTTAGGAAGCTGGTCCAAAAGTGTGTCCGAGGCGTGGTCGTATCATCCCCTCCCTCTTTAAAGCGATTTGTCCCCAAATCGGGCCATTTGCTCGCGAAAAATTGTTCAAGATTTTGATAGCCACAAATGGCTTGGATCGAAAGAAGCTCATTCGCATGCCCTCCCTCTTTAGAAGGGTACCACCTCACATCGTTACCTATAAAAGAATAGAACGAATTAGTAACACGATGAAGGTTAAGCACAAAGGAACTTTCCAAAATTTGATTCACAATTCGAACAAATAAACCGATACCAGGGTCAAAAATAGAAATTGTTCTTACCATTTTTTCGATAGAAACAAACCTAAATCACAAAACAATCGAAAGGCATAATCTCAAGGTCGAATTATAAAATCCAAGCCCTTTTAACAAGAACAAAGAATAATAATCTCCGGTCAAAACAAAATTTTCTCTTGCCATTTCAATTTGATTTGGCAATTTCATGACAGACTTCATAGAAAGAACACTAAGCAACTCAAAATCATTATCATGCAAAACATGTTCGGATCTTTTAGACCACAGTTGAGAACAACCTCCGGAAACAAAATTTTGATTTTGACTTAACAAACCAACAAGATTCACATGTCTCATTTTCAAACTTAAAGACAAAGCATCATACAAACAAAGATTGTTTACACATTCATTCAAACAAAATTTACGATGCTTGCTTTCTTTCATGGATGATTCATAATAACAAACTCCAGGATTAAACAAATGATTTTGACTACTCGATCCAAATGGCAACGAGGGTGTTAGCATACTCAAATTCAAACAAGCAAACCCTTTAAATTTTGTTCGAAAAGATTTACGAAAACATGGAAATTTCACACCACAAATTAGATAATTCACATTATCAACACAACCAAACAGATGATATGTCGACTTTTGATCACACAATTCCTTATTTTGTTGGTGCTGTTTTATTCGTTCTTCATCAAAAATCTTGCTGATGCCATACTCATTAATACATTTCCATTCCTTTTCAACAGGATCAGTTAGAATGAACAATTTATACGGACTTTCATCTCGAGCATCCAAAACATGCATTCCATTGCTAGTTAAAGATAAACAACCAATACCATCAAGAAAATAATATTTTTCAAAAACAAGAATCTTCTTATCATCAGAAAAAACAAATGGATCATCATCAATCAAAGAATGACAAGTAGCCACATCAAAGTTTAGATTTTTTCTAAAGACCAAATCATCAACAATGTGTACACCAACAATCGGAAAAGGCAGAGGTGCTTTAAAATTTTCAACATTCATACCTTGCTTACCTTGAAACATTGGAAGAATGATATCTTGCAATTGATCGTGATGGAAATCAGTAGGAAACAAATGGTGATTAGAGCATTGCAAGACTCCTTTCAAGGAAAAATCAACATTTCGATCCAAGGTTAAACAACAAAACAAATGTTTGAATGGGCTCTCTAAGACCAACAAAATGGCGAATTGATCGATAGAAAACAAATCACAATCGAATGAAGACCAAAAGATTCTTACGACTTACCTTGAAAGTTTGAAAATTATTCACAACATCCAACTTACCTTTTCAATTAATTGAAAACATCGTATGTCGAAAGATAATGAAGTTGGAACCAATCAGTGGGTGAAATTTTGCAAACTGAAACAAAGAAGAATCAAAAGCAAACTCAAACAGGGTTAGCAAAAATTTTCCTTACTTTTTCTTGCTTGCTTTCTTCACTCGTTTCTTTTGCGAACTCTTTTTCTTTTCCACTCGATTTCTTTTCAAGCTCTCTTTCAATTTCTTTTTCCACTCTTTCTTTTTCTTCTCTTTCAATTTCTTTTCAATCTCTTTTGCTTTTCACTCTCTTTTATTTTTGAAATCTCATTTTCATATTTTTCTTTTTCATTTCTTTCATTTTCATTTTCTTTATTCTTTTCTCGCTCAAAATCTTTTACAACCAAAATTTTCAATTTGATTTGGTCCTCATGGACTTGTTCCGTGTGGCGGTGCTAAGGTGATTTTCCTTCCTTGATGCTTGAAGGAATACCTATTGGTACGTTCATCGTGAGTGACCTTGTGATCCAATTGCCATGGTGCTCCCAGCAACAAATGGCAAGCTTGAATAGGTACCACATCACAAACGACTTCGTCTTGGTATCTGCCGATGGAATATGCAACACACACTTGTTGAGTAACTTCAAATTCACCTTTGTCGTTAAACCACCGCAGCTTATAAGGTTGGGGATGCTTGGTAACGAGTAAGCCAAGTTTTTCCACCATTCTAGTGCTGGCCACATTTGAACTAATGTCACCATTAACAATGATGCAACAAATTTTATCGTGGACTCGGCATCGAGTATGAAACAGATTCTTATGTTGCGGTTCGTTCTCCAATTGTTGAAGACTTGAACTCATTTTGATGTCAATGTTAACAGTGTCAAATCTTCTTTATCTTTGTCGATATTACTTGGAGTTCTCCTTTTGTATTCGTGAATTCAGATCGTATTATCCTTTGCATTTCTCGCTTCCATACTTGGAATTCACATTCAGAAAATTCTTCGGACATGTTTCAACAAAATGTTAGAAAACAAAAGATAAATTAGAAAGAAAAATAATCCTCACCACAAAATCTCACAAGTTCTCTCGCAAAGAAAATAATAAATGGCACACCACTCGTGTTTCACTCTTATTTGGCTTTTCTTCTCTCAAATGAACTCACGCTCTCTTGCCTTTTACCACTTGACCTCGTCTCACAAATTCATAATTCGTCTCGGTAGACTTAATTTTCTGCTTGAGGGTCGGTTTCAAAATGGGTTACAAAGGATAATGTCAGGTGTAAGATAGGCTGAACAAAGAAAAAAATTGGTTTAAAGTGTGGCGTTGGGATGGATAAATAATGGTAGGAAGGGAAACTTGATGATCGAAGTAATAAGAGATGAAAATAAAACTCGCAAGACTTTTCACTTCTTTTTTTTCTTCTTCTTTTTACTCTTTTTTTTTGCTCACTTCTTTTTTTCTTTTTTTTTCGAATTTTTTTTGAATTTTGATTTTTTTTTGTGATACTCCAATACAATAGTAAGGTAAATACAAGGAAGGAAAAAAAATTAAATTACAACTCGAAATTTTTTTTGATTTTTTTTTCACGTTCCGAACCTACTTGTGGCCTTGTTACGAACGTCAGTGCTCATCGTTTTGCAAGCTCTGATACCAAATGATGTGATTCGACCCGGTTGATTGAGTCAGGTTCACTTAAGATGCCCGATCGTCGACGAGAAGCTCGTTCAAATTTGTAGATAGATGGAGTTTGAATGTTTTATAAGCGAAAGGTAGGCAAAATGGGTTCAAAGGATGGGTTTTGGTTTGATGAAAGATAGGTTCGGTTTAACAAAGAATTAAGTTACAAAGATGATAGATAAATGGAAATGGATAAAGAACTCAAACTTTAAAATGATTCAATACTAAAAGTATTGCCCCTAGTCTTATATTGCTTAAGGTGAAATTTGATAAAAGATAGAAGCGGACCTTGACCCGTTACCTATATGGAGGTAAGAACCAAAGGTATAATAATATGGTTGAACGCCACACCGATTCGGTGATAAGTTCAATGGAGTTCGGATTGACGCCACTAGCAAGCTAGATAAGTCGCTTCGAGACTCGAACGAAAGAAGAGAGGAGGTAACCTCACAAGAACAAAGTTCTATTAAGTTTTAATTGATCAAATTCTGTAACCTTTTACAATAAACAAGTAAGCTATTTATAGGCAAAGACTAAGCTAGCCGAATGGGCAACTTAATGGCTAAGAATTCAGCCATGAATATGCTAGAAATTTCTAGAAAGAAATAATTAATTTGCTGAATGTGCATGAATGAAGCATTAAAAATTCGGTTCATGTTTGGAGATGATGCATGGATTGACCGAATCATCATGTTGCTTCACTAGATGCATTCATGCATCCTTAGCCTTGAAGAATCTCCATAATTCCATGAATGTGCAGCCCTTTAATGATCCTACATCTCCCTTGGCTGAATGAGGCATTAATGTGCCTAAAATACTTGAATGGTCATCTTGAAAATGCATGAATCATGCATGAAACGTCCCATGTACTTTCCCCCATAAATATGATCCATGAATCTTCAAATACATGAACTTTCAGCAACTCCCTCTTGCATGAACATCCCAAATGCATGTGCTACTTTAAATGCCATCCATTGAACCTCAATTGTGCATGCACACTCCCATACATTGCACCAATCCGTTCATGAACCTGCAGCAAATAACATTAGCAAGTTAAATGCATTTCAGACACATTAAATTAGCAGCATATGAACTCAATAATTTGCACATTAAATTCGGCCATACATATTAACAAATTCAGACATATTTAAAACATCATAATTAATTAAGTATTTAATTTAGATATAATTAAAACACTTAATTAATTATTTGTCCAGATTTTAACAAATCAATTAACTTAAAATAAACAACTAATTCAACTAAAGACAAATTAAATGGTTTATTTCAGCAAAATAAATGTAAACTAAAGAAAGCTAAAAAGAAGCTCATTGGGTTAAAATTGAGCTGAATTGATCTCGAATGAGCTGACTTGAGCTCAAGTGAGCTGGAAATGAGCTAAACAGAGCTCAACGAGAAGAAAATGAACTAATTCAGCTCGCATGGATTTGCAAACAATGCTTAGGAAGCTGGTCCAAAAGTGTGTCCGAGGCGTGGTCGTATCAATCTGGTATCAGTGCATAGGGTTGGAATTGTTGTACTTTTCTTCTCCAACAAGAAAATTTGAAATTCATAACAAAAAATATATATATCAGCTTCGAAAATTCAAAAAAAAAAACAACAACAAAAAGAGAAAGAAAAATCATATTCAAAAATAAAAAATAAAAAAATAAAGGAGGAATTGAAATTTATCAAGTTTGGGAAAGAAAAAAAAAGTGTGTTTTGTTATGTTGAAATGTTGAATAATGTTTAGTTTTGTACTCTGTAATTGCGAAGTGCTTGGATATCAACCAAAACGAACTATTCTTATTTGTTCGATGCTAGGAACGTTGTAAAACACTTCTTTGCAGTAAGAAACTAAATTATTTAAATTTCATCCTTTTTCCTTTGTTTATTTTATTTTCTTATCCTTTTACTCTTTTCTTATCCTTTCCCTTTGTTTATTTTTTCTCTCTCTCTAACTGTGTGTTTTCCTTATAGCCAACACAATTATAATAACAGTTCGAAATGTTGGATTAGTCCTTTAAAGAACTAAAACACGAGAAATTGTGAGGGAAAAAGGCATTGAGCGTTGTGAGAATGAAGGGAGACAAAAGAGTCATTCACGCATTCTCCTGAGTGAAACACAGCTACCGAGTGCTATTTTAGAGTGCACAGTTCTTTGGAGTGAAAACTAAGAGGTTTTGAGAGTGTGCTATGAGGACTTTTACTTTTGTTTTACTTAACTCATTATCTATATTCTTGTGTGTTGCTTTAGATGATAGGATCAGAAGATCGTAGTCGTGGTGGAGATCAACCACCAGATTTGCAAATGCAAGCTATTACTCGCACCTTGCAACGTCTATTAGAAAATGCATTAGAGCCTATACACTCTCGTTTGGACAAGATTGAAGGGGGTGGTTCACAATCTATCCATAATGAACATAATGATGAAAATGACATTGAACATTCACCAAGGGTGAATCAACGACCAGACGCCTTACGATTGACGATAATATTTCTAACATTAAATTGCCATACCTTCTTTTCGTGGACGTTCGAGATCCGGATGCTTATCGACATGGGAAAGCAAGGTTGAACACGTTTTGAGTGTTATAACTACTCGAACGAAAAAAGTTCGACTAGCGACTATGGAGTTTGTTGACTATGCACTGGTATGGTGGGACCAATTACTGATTAGTCGACGACGTACAGGTGAAGGTCTAGTGAGAACAAGGGAAGATATGAAGCATATCATGCGGAGACAATTTGTTCCTTCTCACTATCATCGAGATTTATTTCAAAAATTACAAACCTTGAAACAGGGCAACAGGAGCGTTGAGGACTATTTCAAGGAGATGGAGATGTCCATGATGCGTGCAAACATAGTTGAGGACCGTGAGGCGACTATGGCTTGGTTTTTGGCAGGTTTAAATTCTGAAATAGCAAACATTGTTGAAATGCAACATTATGTTGAGTTGGATGACATGGTGCATATGGCGATCAAAATTGAGCGACAACAATGTAGAAAAGCTTCTACTCGAGGTAATACTCCATTTAAATCTTTTTCGAATCCTTTATACACCCCTAACAATGCCAGGAAACAAGCACCACACCGCCATTACGGATTCGAGAGCCAGGAGAATCCAGCAAACCAAAGCCTCCCATTGCTGATAATGGACGTGCTTTAAGTGCCTTGGTAGAGGACATGTTGCTAGCCAGTGTCCTAATCGGAGGGTTATGTTGATGCGAGAAGATGGAGAGATCGAGTCAGATTCTGAGGAAGATGTACATGAACTCCCGACTAAAGAAGATGAAGAGAATAACCTAGAAGTTGCTGAATCTGGTCAAGTTATGGAGATCATGGTTGTCAAACGTAGTTTGAATGTGCAACAGGTGCAAGACGAGCAACAACGTGAGACTATCTTTCACACACGATGCAAGATTCAAGATAAGGTATGTGTTGTGATTATTGATAGCGGTAGTTGTACTAATGTTGCTAGTTCAGTGATGGTTGACAGATTAGGTCTTAAGACGACAAAGCATCCGAATCCGTACAAGTTGCAATGGTTGAATGACGGTGGAGAACTTAAAGTGACGAAACAAGTGGTTGTACCATTTTCAATTGGAAACTACAAGGACGAGGTCCTTTGTGATGTTGTGTCGATGGATGCTACTCACCTTCTTTTGGGGTGCCCTTGGCAGTATGACAAGAGGGCAATGCATGATGGTTTTACAAATCGATACTCTTTTATGCATGCAGGTAAGAAGATTACTTTGGCTCCTTTGACATCGAGTCAAGTAATTGAAGATCAAACAAGCTTGAAAAAGAGTAAGGGAGTTGCAAAGGAGAAGAAAAAGATGAGCGTATATGCAAGCAGTCGAGAAATCAGGAAATGTCCTTCCTCTCACCAATCCTTATTTATTTTAATGTTTAAAGATCATTGTTTATTGGCTGAGTTCCCTACTGATTTGCCTGCATCGATTGTGTCCCTTTTGCAAGAGTTTGAGGATGTGTTTCCGAAAGAAACACCGAAGGGATTACCACCTCTTCGTGGCATTGAGCACCAGATTGATTTCATTCCAGGTGCTACCATTCCAAATTGACCAGCTTATCGTACTAACCCTGAAGAGACGAAAGAGCTTCAAAGGCAAGTTATAGAATTGATGGACAAGGGTTATATTCGAGAAAGTCTGAGTCCATGTGCTGTTCCGGTGTTGTTAGTACCGAAGAAAGATAGGTCTTGGAGGATGTGCGTATATTGTAGAGCTATGAATCAAATTACAATTAAGTATCGTCATCCTATTCCTAGACTTGATGACATGTTGGACGAGCTTTGCGGAGCCGTCATCTTCTCCAAAATTGACTTGAAGAGTGGATATCATCAGATTCACATGCGAGAAGGCGACGAATGGAAGACAGCCTTCAAAACAAAGCTAGGTTTGTATGAATGGTTAGTGATGCCTTTTGGTTTAAGTAATGCACCTAGTACTTTTATGCGACTAATGAATCATGTTCTGCGATCTTTTATTGGAAAGTTTTGTGTTGTGTACTTTGATGACATTTTAGTTTATAGCAAGACTTTGCAGGATCACGTAGAACATTTGAGAGCTGTATTGCAGACTTTGAGAGAAGAAAGATTGTATGCTAACGTAGAGAAATGTGTGTTTTGTACTGACAGACTTACATTTCTTGGTTACATTGTGAGTGCACAGGGTGTTGAGGTTGATCATGAGAAAATAAAGGCAATTCAGGAATGGCCACGACCGACATCGATTACTCAGGTTAGATCATTTCATGGTTTAGCTAGTTTTTATCGACGGTTTGTTCCTAACTTCAGTTCTATTACCGTACCCTTAACCGGAATTATTAAGAAGAATTCCAGCTTCTTGTGGGGAAAAGAACAAGAAGATGCCTTTCTAAAAATTAAGGATTGTTTGACAAAAGCACCAGTGTTAGCCTTACCTGACTTTGATAAAACTTTTGAAATTGAATGTGATGCTTACGGAGTTGGTATAGGCGCATTCTAATCTGTGAAAAGAGGCCGTTGCATATTTTAGCGAGAAACTGAGTGGAGCAACATTGAATTATCCGGTTTATGATAAAGAGATGTATGCACTGATTTGGGCATTGGAGACATGGCAGCATTACTTGTTGCCTAAGGAGTTTGTGATCCACATTGACCACGAGGCTTTACGATATATCACAGGTCAGCATAAATTGAACAAACGACATGCTAAATGGGTTGAATTCTTAGAATCTTTTCCTTATGTCATTCGATACAAAAAAGGGAAAGATAATGTCGTTGCTGATGCATTATCACGCAGATATGTACTATTGAGTTATCTTGATTCACATTTGATTGGATTTGCATATATTCGAGAGTTATACTCTGATGATCATGATTTTTGCGATAAGTATAATGCTTGTGAGAAAGGTGCAGATGGAAAATTCTACAGGCATGATGGATATCTTTTCAAAGAAAATAGGATATGCATTCCACAGGGTTCAATGCGTGATATACTGATCCGTGAAGCACATGAAGGTGGATTGATGGGTCATTTTGGGGTCACTAAAATGTCACACACCTTAAAAGAGCATTTTTTCTGGCCTAAGATGCACCGGGACGTTGAACGCTACTGTGAACATTGTGTGACATGTAAGAAAGCAAAATCGAAGGTTTCACCACATGGTATGTACTTACCTTTACCTATTCCTGAATCCCTTTGGACTGAAATTTTAATGGACTTTATTTTGGGATTATCTCGAACTAGAACAGGTCGGGATAGTATATTTGTTGTGGTTGATAGATTCTCGAAGATGGCACATTTCATTTCATGCCATAAGACTGATGATGCTGTTAATGTGGCTAACTTGTTCTTTAAAGATGTTGTACGATTACATGGTATTCCTAGGTCGATTGTTTCTGACAGGGATGTGAAGTTTTTGAGTCATTTCTAGGGGACTCTTTGGAGCAAACTAGGTACGAAACTTATGTTTTCTACTACTTGTCATCCCCAGACTGATGGGCAAACTGAGGTTGTTAACAGAGTTTTATCTACTTTACTTCGATCCATCATTAAAAAGAACATCAAAACTTGGGAAGATTGTTTGCCACACGTTGAATTCCCTTATAACCATGCTGTACATTCTGCTACTAAGATGTCACCTTTTGAGGTTGTTTATGGCTTTAATCCTATTACGCCTCTAGATATGTTGCCTTTGCCGAAGGAACAGGTGATGAACAGGGACGGTAAAGCAAAAGCAGAATACGTGAAGAAATTGCATCAACAGGTTAAGGAGAACCTCGAACGAAGGACTCAACAGTATACAAAGCAAGCAAACAAGGGCAGAAAGCAAGTCACCTTCGATGTGGGAGATTGGGTTTGGGTTCATTTCCGAAAGGAACGATTTCCAGCCCAGAGGCGGTCCAAGCTGTTACCGCGTGGTGATGGTCCTTTTTAGGTGTTGGAGAAAGTGAATGACAACGCCTACAAGTTAGACTTGCCAGGAGAATACAATGTGAGTGCCACATTTAATGTATCTGATTTAACCCCTTATGATGATTCTACATATTTGAGGACAAATCCTTTTCCAGAAGGGGGGATGATGTGCGCACGCTCACACCAACAAAGCAAATTGATCCGAACGTCTTACCATTAGGACCTATTACTCGATCTAAGGTAAAGAAATTCAGGGAAGCCTTGTTCGTTACTTGTGCTACGATTCCAGATTTATTCGATCATGTTCATGCCTTAGAACATAGGCTTTATAACATGTTGCATGCTGATATGTGACGTATTTAGGTTCTACTATGTATTATGTGTGTATTTAAGTATGTTTTGGTATTGATTTGATGTTGTTTGTGTTTTAATGAATAAGATTGCAAGTGTTTACAACTTGTATTAGTGTAGAAACTAAGCTCTATAATGTGTTACATACTGAAGTGTAACATTTGCATTAGTTCCATTGAGTATATAAGTGTGTTTGCATTATGTTTACAGCTTGTTAATAAGTTTTCAATAAGTTTGCATTACTTTAATGCATGTTTGTTTTGTTTACCATAAGGAAACGTAATGGACAAAGACTTAAGATCTTATTTCTAGCTCGGTTGAAGCTCAAACAATAATAGACAATGACTTAAGACCTCATTTCTAGCTCGGTTGAAGCTCATATATGTGCATGCACTTATCTCACTCGAAATAGTTCGAAAGATTGTTTCACTCATTTCATTTCAAGACATTTCTAGCTAGCTCAAACTCAACTCCACCGGCTCAACTCCAAATTGACGAGTCCGTAGCGGTGAAACGTGTCCTATGTAAGGCGAGTGTCCTATGCATTTGTGGTAGCCCATGTGGCATCCAAACATGTGAGGAGCACATGACCGCTTGTGCACAAGAGTGTGTGTGTGCATGTGTAGCTGAATATACAAGGATAAGAACAAGGGAGGTTGTCGTTTGAAATTTAAATGTATGGTGCTATTAAAATGACACCAAAAGGAGTTATAACTTCTTATTTTAAAACCTTTTGATTACAGCCACGAATTTCCATTCAACACCCCTCTTTTGTACTTATAAATACATATTAAAATGATGTATTCAGGTTAGATGATTTATGAAAACAATTACGTTTGAGAATTTCTCTCAATTTCGGTTCTTCATTGAACTTTCCTTGGCATTTCAGACTTAGTTTGTTGTGTCAAATTTTCTTGATACTTGGGTTCCTAGATCGCTATCTAGAGGGTCCAAGTCCTTTTGACGTTGAATGATTCGATTCGGGTTTGCTCGAGATTGTGCAAGTTCTTTCGAGTTTAACGTTAATCTATTCCAACGATTACCTTTGCCATTGTTGAACACTCAAGTTGCTGCCTTGGCCATTTCATGAAGCGTTCGACTTCACCGATTGAATTTCTTTTTATTTTAAACGCCAACAACTTCATTTTCCTTCCATTTTCGTTCTTTTGTTTTACCCATATTTTACCATGATTATTTCTTTAATTCCTTGCTGTTTTCTTGTTGCAGGAACGTGCTTACAACATTCCTAGATCTGTAACATACGAAGATAGTCTGTTTCGTTAGGCTACATCGTATCATAATCTTAATTAAATAAATTGCATTCTAGCTCAATGAGCTAGAATCCACCCGAATTGAACTGGGATGAGCTTGTGAAAATGTCGAGCCTCGCTTGTGGGCTGAGCCAAGGATGATTCCAGGGCGGGGTTGTATCATTCCCCCTTCTTTAGAACGACTTGTCCTCAAGTCAAGCCGTTGGTTCATTCGATCATAACTCTGCTTACTCATCCTTCCTCGATCAAATGGAACGAATGGCAATTGAAGCAACTGAAAAAAATATCCATGAGTTAGCAAAAAGTAGTGTAAACAAATTTGCAATTCGAGTATAACAAGACAAATGTAATGCAGGCTATTGGAAAGATTCAGATTACCATGCAAGCGAACTAGTTTACTCGACAAGGCCATGAAAAATGTTCAAACAAAATCGAATAGATTTACGGCGTGCATACATCTTAAATTGATTACACAAGCTATAATTGGATCCCGAGTAATGAGTCAAAATATGTACATAGGCATCACAAGCAGGTAATGAAAAATATTTACATGGTTCTCGAAGTTGCACAATCATACAGTGCATTAGGCGATTGACTATCGATTCTATTACAATTACATCAACACAATTATCGAAACAAGAATCTTTTGTCAACATTAAAATAGATAGATCGTGTTCAATTGTTGCAAAACAATTAACCATATCACAATCAAAGTATCTTTCAAAACCAATTCACGAACAAGATTGTTATTACCATCCGAGGAAAACAAAATATTTTAGAAATTTCGGAGGCTTACCTTTTGGAGCAGGAAAATAAAGTTCATTTTACCTCGCCGCTTAACAAAAACCTTCGCTCTTCGGCAATGTAGAGTAGTCGAAATTCCTTGCTTGAATTAACCTTTTCAAAATGGATCTCCATACGGACAATAAAGCATGCATCATAATCAAATTGGAATTATAATCAAAATACATCAAGAACTCATCCAAATGATCATGTAATCTAAATTTCATCGGTCAATTTTGCTCAAAATGCGAATTTGGATAACAAAGCAGATTTGAGACACCATCTTCAACTTTAAGTGCACTAACTATTTTACATGTCATCGTCATATCAAACAAACAAATCAAAGACATGCATGTTTTCAAGCATTCATACGTCTCAAATCTCATACGCACATTCTTGTTTATACAAAGTAGTTTCTCACAAAAGATCAATGAGTGCATATTTTTACCCAAATCAAGCTGATGGAATGACTTATATGTCTTCTTATCTTGCAAATGCCGAATAATTATTATTTTACTAACAAACTCATCAGCATCGCAATTTCCAAAAGCGTTATTCTTCTTGCCATCATCCCACGCAAATATATTATCATCAATCAAAGGATGGCAAGTAACCACATCAAAATTCAGATCACTTCTAAAGGACAATTCATCAACAAGGTTTCCATCAACAATCGAATAAGACAGAGGTGCTTTAAGAATTTCAAAACTCATACCTTGCTCCTCTTTTGGCATAGGCGTACTAAGATAGTTGAGAACGTTACCTTTTTCAACCAAGGTGAACCTTCTCTCCTTGGAAAGGTATTGGAGTTGTAAATTATCGTCACTCGGCCTTTTGGATACCTGAAAAGCAGAAACAGAACAAGAACAAATTTCATATGGATTAGTTGAAATGCTCCTCACTTTTTCTGGTTCATTTGTCTCTTTTTCTCTCGTTTCTTTTTTAATCTCAACTTCTTTTTTTCTCTTTTCATTTCCTCTCTCGTTTTCAATTTTATTTTGACCTCACTCTCCTTTTGATTTCTTTTCTTTTCAATCTCTTTTTCCTTTTCTTCGATTTCTTTTTCTCGCTCGCACTCTTGTACAATCTCAATTTCTTTTTCAAATTCTTTCTCTTCATTTTCTTTTTCTCTCACTTTTTCGATTTCATTACAATGTGCAGTTGACACGAAAGAATCAAAAATATAATCATTTGCCCCTAAGGAAGAGAAAATCTTTTCATAGGCTTCTCGTCCATTTCTTCGGGAACAATCCTTCGGGAAGGACTTCTTTGAATCATACGAGGAATAACTCGTCCTCTCTCGTTCGTCATGTCAAAAAGTCGCAAGCTCTAAGCTGTCGCGTCTTGAATTCCTTGATGAATAGGAATCCCGAAAAGAATCTCTTAGCGAATAGTCTTTGGACGCGTATCACCGTGATGATCTCGACTCCGTTTCTCGACTTGGTGGATTTTGTTTCCATCTGGCTCTATCCTCCACTCGATCCAATCGATCATGCAATTTATCAAATTTTGATTTCACCATTTTACGTACTTCTTGCATCAAATATTGGAATTCTGATTCGGAAAATTCTTCTTGAACATTTTTTTTTGCTAAAGAGAAAAAAAGATTGAAATACAATAGAAAATAAATACCTCACCACACAAAAAATCTCACGTTTCACTCACAAAGAAAATTGGATAACACACCACTCGTGTTTACACTCGTTTAATGGCTTTTGCTCGCTCTAATGTACTCACCACTCTTGCCTTTTTTCGCTCGTCATTTAGCTCAAAACTTGCAAATTCAGCTCAAATAATTTTTGCTATTTAATTTGTCTCAAATCTGGTCGGATTTAATTATGCATGATTAATTGTGTTTTTCTTACATGTTATTAAGTCAAATTAATTTCCTCTGACTTATAAATAAGTCTTAATACATGTTTTTAATGTGTCTTGTCCAAACCGAATTAATTAGACTTAGTTTAATTAATTGAGTTTTGTTTTAATTATTTGGATTAATGTTGTCTAAATTTCGTTTTAATATGATTCATTGAATAATGATCAACTAAATTCATTTGTTCATGTTGTGTAGGTTGGTAGAATGTGGATGGAAGCATTTAAGCTAGGTGCATGCATCATAGGTTCAATGAATGTGGCGTTACATGCATGAGGAATGTTCAATTGATTTTAAATGATTCAAGAACCACATATTGCAGCTCACACATGAAGTTCACACTCTTGGCTTTTTCGGTTTGGAATGTTCACACACAAGGACTCTTTGAAACCGAGTGTTCACACTTCATTTGGCCATTCAAATCCTCTTAATGGTGGTCACTTTTCAGCAAAAGATACAACTTAAATAAGCTCATTTATGTACATTGGCGAATCTAACTCCTTCATGCACCATTCAAAGTGACCAAGGTTCAATGGGAGTTCTAGAAGCTTGTCAAGTTCAGCCGAATCTAGCTAGCACATTCAAGTGGTTCATTTGCTTACTCCTTAAGGATTGAAAGAGACCATTCAGCTAGCTTAAGAGATTATTATAAATAGCTGAATTTTTACATTGTAAAGGACTTTTGACATTTTTAAAGTAACGAACTGCTGCCAAATTTGTGAGGCATTTTCTCTTAAATTTCGTTCGAGACCCGTAAGACTTATCTAGCTTCTAGTGGCGTCTTTCCGAGTCTTTCTTTCGAACTTATCACTCCCTAAACCCGAGTGTGGCGTTCACCTTTGATACCTTTGGTTCATACTTTACTAAGTATTGGGTCAAGGTCCTTATCAACCATTTTTAACTCAATTTGGTCCTATAAGTTTCGGGTCAACACTCTTCTTTAGTGTTGGTTCACTCTTGACCTTTTTGAACCATTACCATTTCGTACCAATTCCCAAATACCAAAACGTACCAAAACCAAATACCATTTCTTAATTAAACCTAAACCGAACTTGACCATTCTAGTCATACCATTTCGACTCAAACCAAATCCACATCCAACTTTGCACGGACTTACTTTACTTCTTTGAACTCAAATATATTCTATCTTTACGATCGGGAACTAAACGACTCGGGTTCAACTACTAAACTGAGATCGTATCAAGATGTTAATGGTTCAATCAAGGTTAAAATGGAAATGGTATATAAGGTACTTCGGCTAAAAATGAAAGAAAATGTTTATTAAAAGGTTTGGAGTTTCGTTTTAAGGTAGAATGGATGGAAAGCTTAAAAACAAGAGTGAACCAACTTTAAGGGTTTAAGTTGACCCGATTCTTATATGTCTTTAAGGTGGATTAAGAATGATGTAAATAGGACCTCAACCCACTATCTAACGAAGATAGGAACCTCAGTATAGTTGAACGCCACACTTGGTTAAAAGTGATAAGTTCGGGTTGCAAAGGACAAAGGTTGACGCCACTAACTAGTAGATAAGCCAACTAAGTCTTTGGACGAAATTGAGAGAAGAATTCCTCACAAAATACTTAATTCAATATTCAAAATGGCAAAAGTCCTTTTACAAATAAACAAGCAAATATTTATAGTTCTTCAAAGGCTAGTAGAATAGACAAACTTAAAAGCTAAGAAAAATCAAGAAAATTCCAGAATTAATTCCTCAAAAAGATTCGGCTGAATGGGCATTCAAATGGGCAGCTTAAACATGAAGCAAATGCACCTTGCAAAGATGAATGCATCGGTAGATCAATGGTCTTGTCCAGGTTCGGCCTTGCTCTTAAATTACTCATTAAATTGGCACTTATTGGCTGAAAAGATAGGAACATTAAAGATAGTTGTTGAACAGCCACACAAGTGTGAAAAGTCGGTTTTGAAGAGTCAAATATGTGTGAACATCATCAGTTGAATAGTCCCCCATGTGAACACTTAAAATAGGCTGAATGTAGATGTTTAAAAATGGAACATTCAATTTGAACATTCATTTGGGTTGCCATGCATGAATCGGCCAAATGCAATGAATCTAAGATGCATGCACCTTTGCCGTCCAAGGTAAATTCTGCACCAAATTAAAACAGCAAATTAATCATGTATAAAACAAATTAAATTGAGCAAATACTTGTAAAAATCGCACATTTAATCATGTATTAGTTTAGGACATATTTAAAACACTTGAACTAATTAGGACATAATTAAAACACCTAAACTAATTAGGACATATTTAATAATATCTAATTATTAGTTGACCAGAATTAATAACTTAAATACTTGGACTTATGACAAATTAAATAACTATTCCAGCAAAATAAATATAAAGTCAAATAAGTCTAAGATGAGACGAATGAACTAAAACAAGCTCATTGAGCTTGAAGAGATTTAAGTAGAGTGCACGATTTGCTCATCTTGCTTTTCCATGAGCCCTCAAGTAGACCGGCCACGGATTCTGATACGCCCCGGCTCGGGAAGGAGATCGAGTCGTTGTGCCCAATCGTGAATTGGAGTAATACTCGAGGGTGGACGAAATAGGTTAAGAAAGAAGAGATAAAGGCTCAAATTTAATTCAAAAGGGGTTATGGAATGTATTGAGGTTGATAGGTGAATGAAAACCAAGTATTCAAGTTGAACCAACACAATATAAGTGTTTAACCCGGGGCTTATACGAATACTTAGGAAAGGTTAAATGTTGTATGGATGGAAAACGAATAAAATGGAACCTCGACCCACTATCAATGATGATAGGAACTGATGCGATCCGGCCTCGGTGATGAGAGTCGAGTCGTAGATGTGCCCGATCGTGAATTGGAGTAATTTGAAAGCTTTACAAAATAGGCTAGAAGAAAAGGAATTATTTAGGCTCAAAAGAGTTTTGTTGGTTTAGGAAATGAAACATAAATCAATGGATGAAGTTTGGGCTAAGTATTCAAAGCCGAACTAACACAATAGGAGTGTGTTAACCCGTAACTTAGGAGAATGCTTAGGTTGGTAGGGTGTTGATGGAAGGTTTGTTAAGTGGATAGAAACTTCGACCCGCTATCAATGATGATAGGAACCTCAGTACGAATCGAACGCCACACTTTCGGTATTAAAGTGATAAGTTCGGATAGAAAGACGGGTTGATGCCACAAGGGTTACTTGATAAGTCAGACGAGTCTTTGGAGAACAATGAGAGTTGAAAACAAACTCACAAAGTAATCAGATTTCATATAAGTTTCAAAAATATATTGTCTAACCCAAAAACGATTACAAAACAAACTATTTATAGTCTAAGAAGTGCCCAACCGAATAGTCACAATAAACAGATTTAATTGAGCTAAATTAATAAGCTGAAATATCTTAATAACTAAGCTCAATGCTTTTTGAAATATTCTAGGCCGTGGAAGCGGTAATTGGCAAGACTTAAAGTCCCAATTCAATTTGAATAAATGAGTTGATTTCTTGGGCTGGAAGAGTTCAACGTTTTTAGTAGATAATGACTTAAATTCTCTTCATTAAATTAGCCTTGAGAATCCTAATGATCAGCAGCAGCATTAGTGACGTCTTGGCACACAAAACAGCTTCTTTGGGTAGTGTAAAGTTCAGCCTTGAAGAGAGGAAATGCCAAGCATGTTGTTGGCCGAATGGCTACTTGAAAATACCAACCAGCAGCCCTTTGATGTTCACGAAAATAGCACTTTTAATGCTTCATGTATTCTCTTTTCAGCAGCTAATTAATGGACGTCCCTTGCATGCTGGACAACTCCTTTAAAACATGTTCTGCAAGACAATGAATTCGCCACCACTTTAATGCATTCCAAAGATCTCATTGAATGGCCGACTCTTGCATGCCCAACAGCACCTTAAATACATGTCTATGCTTTACATTAATTTCGGCCAACACCTCCTTTATTGCTGCTGTTGAACATCACCTTAAATGCATGTCTATGCTTTACATTAAATTCGGCCAACACCTCCTTTATTGCTGCTGATTTAATTCATGTCTTTGCTTCCCTTTAAATGCCGTTCCTTGCATGTAGAACAGCAACTTAAATGCATGTCTCCTTTGCCATTAAGTAGTTGTTTCAAATGAATTAATTACTGCAGACACAAAATAAATTCGGTCAAGACATAAATTAAACCTCATTAAATTGACGACCTCCTTTAATACATAATTAACTCATGCATGAACAAACAAGTTAATTAGCATATTAAATTCAATTGGACAATAAAAACAACAATAAATTCGTCACTTTTAATGAACTTAAGACACATTTAATACTACTCTTTAATTAATTGAAACTAATAAAAAACATTAATAAATTTAGCATATTAAATAGATGTAATAAATAAAACACAATCAATTAAACTCAAAAATTATTAAAGATGTTCAGATTTAAACATATTAATTTACTAGCACTTATTTGAGCTGAATTAAATAAATAAACTAACTTATTCAATTTATTTCAGAAAATGAAATTATAAGAATTAAAATAAACTCAAATTGAGCAAAACGATCCCATTGAGCTGGAAACGAGCTAAACAAAGCTCAGTGAGATGCAATTGAGCTAATTTAGCTCGCATGGGTGTGCAAGAAATACTTATGGAGCTGATCAAAAAATGTGCCCGGGGCGTGGTCGTATCAGGAACCTCGGTATAACTTTGAACGCCACACTTTGGGTGAAAAGTGATAAGTTCGAAATACAAAAATAGGTTGACACCACAAGGGTTACTTGATAAGTCTAACCAGTCCTTGGAGAACAATGAGAGTTGAACACAAACTCACAATGATGTGCGCACGCTCACACCAACAAAGCAAACTGATCTGGAGGTCTTACCATTAGGACCTATTACTCGATCTAAGGCAAAAAAATTCAGGGAAGCCTTGTTCCTTACTTGTGCTACGATTCCAGATTTATTCGATCATGTTCATGCCTTAGAGCATAGGCTTTATAACATGTTGCATGCTGATATGTGACGTATTTAGGTTCTACTATGTATTATGTGTGTATTTAAGTATGTTTTGGTATTGGTTTGATGTTGTTTGTGTTTTAATGAATAAGATTGCAAGTGTTTACAGCTTGTATTAGTGTAGAAACTAAGCTCTATAATGTGTTACATACTGAAGTGTAACATTTGCATTAGTTCCATTGAGTATATAAGTGTGTTTGCATTATGTTTACAGCTTGTTAATAAGTTTTCAATAAGTTTGCATTACTTTAATGCATGTTTGTTTTGTTTACCATAAGTGATACGACCACGCCTCGGGCACACTTTTGGACCAGCTCCCTAAGCATTGTTTGCAAATCCATGCGAGCTGAATTAGTTCATTTTCTTCTCGTTGAGCTCTGTTTAGCTCGTTTCAGCTCACTTGAGCTCAAGTCACTCATTCGAGATCAATTCACTCAATTTTAACCCAATGAGCTTCTTTTAGCTTTCTTTAGTTTGCATTTATTTTGCTGAAATAAACCATTTAATTTGTCTTTAGTTGAATTAGTTGTTTATTTTAAGTTAATTGATTTGTTAAAATCGGACAAATAATTAATTAAGTGTTTTAATTATATCTAAATTAAATACTTAATTAATTATGATGTTTTAAATATGTCTGAATTTGTTAATATGTATGGCGAATTTAATGTGCAAATTATTGAGTTCATATCTGCTAATTTAATGTGTCTCGAAATGCATTTAACTTGCTGATGTTATTTTCTTGCAGTTCATGAACGGATTGGTGCAATGTATGGGAGTGTGCATGCACAATTGAGGTTCAATGGATGGCATTTAAAGTAACACATGCATTTGGGACGTTCATGCAAGAGGAGTTGCTGAAAGTTCATGTATTTGAAGATTCATGGATCATATTTATGGGGAAAGTACATGGGACGTTTCATGCATGATTCATGCATTTTCAAGATGACCATTCAAGTATTTTAGACACATTAATGCCTCATTCAGCCAAGGGAGATGTAGGATCATTAAAGGGCTGCACATTCATGGAATTATGGAGATTCTTCAAGGCTAAGGATGCATGAATGCATCTAGTGAAGCAACATGATGATTCGGTCAATCCATGCATCATCTCCGGACATGAACCGAATTTTTAATGCTTCATTCATGCACATTCAACAAATTAATTATTTCTTTCTAGAAATTTCTAGCATATTCATGGCTGAATTCTTAGCCATTAAGTTGCCCATTTGGCTAGCTTAGTCTTTGCCTATAAATAGCTTACTTGTTTATTGTAAAGGTTCTGAATTTGATTATTGAAAACTTGATTGAGAGGTATCCTCCTATCCTATTTAAATGCGAGTCTCGTTCGACTTATCTAGCTCGCTAGTGGCATCAACCCGACTCCTTGAACTTATCACCATTCGGTGTGGCGTTCCCCACCTTTTTTATACCTTTGGTTCTTACCTCAATATAGGTAACGGTCAAGGTCCATCTTCGACTATCCATCAAATTCACCTTAAGCAACATAAGTCCCGGGCAATACTTCATATAGTATTGAATTGTTCTTCACTTGAGTTCACTTTACCATCTCCTTTTAACTTTAAAATTATAAACTTTATTTTTCTTGTAAAACCCGAACCTAACATCAATCATCAAACTTCACCTATCCTTTGAACCTTTTTTCCAACTTCCGCTTAAAGTTAATCAAAATCCATTTTTTCTCACCAAACGAACGACTCTTCTAAATCGACGATCGGGCAAACAAGTGACTCGACTCTACATCATCGAGCCGGATCACATCAATAAGGAAACGTAATGGACAGCAGCTTAAGATCTCATTTCTAGCTCGGTTGAAGCTCAAACAATAATAGACAGCAGCTTAAGACCTCATTTCTAGCTCGGTTGAAGCTCATATATGTGCATGCAGCTTATCTCAGCTCGAAATTGTTCTGAAAGATTGTTTCCAACTCATTTCAGCTCAGTACATTTCTAGCTAGCTCAAACTCAGCTCCACCAGCTCAACTCCAGTCGACGAGTCCAGAAGCAGCTGAAACCTATCCTATGTAAGGGCGAGTGTCCTATGCATTTGTGGCAGCCCATGTGGCATCCAAACATGTGAGGAGCACATGACCGCTTGTGCACAAGAGTGTGTGTGTGCATGTGTAGCCGAATATACAAGGATAAGAACAAGGGAGGTTGTCGTTTGAAATTTAAATGTATGGCTGCTATTAAAATGACACCAAAAGGAGTTATAACTTCTTATTTTAAAACCTTTTGATTACAGCCACGAATTTCCATTCAACACCCCTCTTTTGTACTTATAAATACATATTAAAATGATGTATTCAGGTTAGATGATTTATGAAAACAATTACGTTTGAGAATTTCTCTCAATTTCGGTTCTTCATTGAACTTTCCTTGGCATTTCAGACTTAGTTTGTTGTGTCAAATTTTCTTGATACTTTGGGTTCCTAGATCGCTATCTAGAGGGTCCAAGTCCTTTTGATGTTGAACAGATTCGATTCGAGTTTGCTCAGTAGATTGTGCAAGTTCTTTCGAGTTTAACGTTAATCTATTCCAACGATTACCTTTGCCATTGTTGAACACTCAAGTTGCTGCCTTGGCCATTTCATGAAGCGTTCGACTTCACTGATTGAATTTCTTTTTATTTTAAACGCCAACAACTTCATTTTCCTTCCATTTTCGTTCTTTTGTTTTACCCATATTTTACAATGATTATTTCTTTAATTCCTTGCTGTTTTCTTGTTGCAGGAACGTGCTTACAACATTCCTAGATCCGTAACATACGAAGATAGTCTGTTTCGTTAGGCTACATCGTATCACACAATGTAAACAAATTTCATATAAGTTTTAAAAATATATTGTGGTCAACTCGTGATATGACATTGCTTATCGAAACAACGAACCTTGAAGGATTACGAATCTAGGATTATAGCAAACATCATTTCTGCAGCATAAACAACACACAAACAAAACAAAAGAAAGGGAACAAAATTCAAAATTGGAGACGAAAAACTCAAAAGAACCTGCGCAATAGACTATACAAACCCGAATCGAATATGTTTCACGTCGAAGGACTTGGACCCTCTAGATAGCAATCTAGGAACCCTAAGTATCAAGGAAGTTTTGACACGACAAACTAAGTCTGTAATGTCTAACCAAATTACATTGTTTGAACAACTATTTATAAGTACAAGGAAGGGGTTGTCGAATTTGAACTTGTGGCTGTAAATAAAGAATTCAAATTTGAATATGAATGAGTTATATCCTCTCTTGGCGCCATCAAAATACCAGCCACACATTTAATATGTGTGAAACATTTGACCTCTTTTTCTTATCCAAAACGTTTGAAATTAAAACATTTGAACTCTTGTTCTTATCCCTTTGAATTTGGCGTCATATGTAGAGAAGAGGGCTGATTTCGGCCACACCTGCACACACATGTGATACGACCCGGTCTTGGTGATGAATCCGAGTCGTTGTTGTGCCCGATCGTGAATTGGAGTAATATTAAGGTTTGTCGAAAATAGGTTAAGAAAGAAGAGATAAAGGCTCAATTTGGTTCAAAGAGGTTATGGAATGAATGGAAATTGTTAGGTGAACGTAAAACCAAGTATTCAAGTTGATCTAACACAATATAAGTGTGTTATCCCGAAACTTATACGAATGCTTAGGTTGAGATGGTAACGGTTAGGAAGGTAGGTAATAGAAACGCAACCTTGACCCACTATCAATATTGATAGGAACCTCGGTATAACTTGAACGCCACACTTTGGGTGCAAAGTGATAAGTTCGAAATACAAAAACGGGTTGACGCCACAAGGGTTACTTGATAAGTCTAACCAGTCCTTGGAGAACAATGAGAGTTGAACACAAACTCACAAAGTAAACAAATTTCATATAAGTTTTAAAAATATATTGTCTAACCCCAAAACAATTACAAAGTAAACTATTTATAGCTAAATTCCTAAGGTAGCCGAATGGACACTTGAGCAGCTAAAAAGTCAGCTTATTTTCAAAACAAATGAATTAAAAATTTCATGTAGCTTCCTAGAACGTCCCTTGAAGCTTCCTTGAAGATTCCTAGCTTTGGAGACGTCAATGGACAGCCTTTTGATGTCTTCTAATAGCCTTGAATTAATGAGGTGATGGTTGAGCTGAAATGGCTGAATAGAATTGTTTAGATTGGCCTAAATTCGTCCAACTTGTGTGAAAGCCCTTATGGTTGCTTGGGGAACTCAAAAGCCAACTTGGGGAAAAGAATGGAATGGGCGGCACTTTAAAGGTATTGGAAAACCCGAGGAAGGCATTTACAGCAGCTTAATTAACTCATTTTAGGAAATAAGAAACAGCAGCCCTTGATAAGTCCTTTGCTGTGCACGAAGAGCCTTGAACTGAAAAAGGCATGCCAGGTTCGGCCAAGGGAGTGTACAAAGCCACTAGTGGCGTCTTCCAAGGAGCTTCGAAGAGTGAAATGGCAGCCCCTTTGAGGTTCACGAAAAAAACATATGGGGAAAAGAAATCAGCAGCTTATGCTCATTAAATGGTTGAATCTTGCATGCCCAACAGCACCTTAAATGCATGTCTATGCTTTACATTAAATTCCGTCCATGCATGGGAACATCTCATTTAATTCATGTCTTTGCTCCCCTTTAAATGCCGTTCCATGCATGGGAACATCTCCTTAAATGCATGTTTCCAATTAACATCTCCTTAAATGCATGTTTCCTTTGCCATTAAGTTAGACGAATTCAATGACCTACAGACACAAAATAAATTCGGTCAAATAATGCATGCACATTAATTTCGGCAGCCCCCTTTTGAACATAATTAATCTCATGCTTGAACCAAGACAAATTAATTAGCCATATTAATTCGGCTGGACATGAATTAAGTAACATTAAATTCAGCAGCCTAAAAACACATTAAAGTGGTTCATTAATTAATTTGAACTCAAGCATGTTAAGTCAACAATGAGACATATTAAATTCTACCGCCACATGGTCAACAAAGCATAATAAATTAATTTGAAACATAGACAAATTAAATGCATGCCTTAACCTATGACAAATTAATGTGTACTAATTGAAAACATAATTAAATCATGTACTAAATAAAGCAAATTTAATATAAAAATTATTAGACCCAAATTAAATCATGTGCATGCTGAAATTAACAAACTAACTAATGAACTTAATTTATTCTAGCAACTATGTAAAAGCATAAGTTAAAATAAATTGAAGTTCAAACTTAATGAGCTGAAATTAGCTCGAATTGAGCTCCATTGAACTGAAACAAGCTCGATCAACTTGCAAGAATTTGCGATTGTCGCTTGATGAACTGAACCAAGGATGTTTTCGGGGCAGGGTCGTATCAGATTCACCCCAAATCCGATCAACCAAAGCTAAAATTTCGTCTTTGAACTTCTTAGCCCTAGCTCGGGTAATAGGTCCTTTAGGCAGCTCGAGGGAGACATCGTTTGCACTTGATAGCTCATAGGGCTCGATTGCATCATTCCCTCCCTCTTCGAGGCGATTTGTCCCCAAATCGCTACCTACATCAAAGGGAGATAAATCAGCCACGTTAAAGCTTGCGGTAATATTGTAATCCCCTGGGAGATCAAGCTTGTAAGAGTTCTCATTAATTCGTTCTAACACTTGAAAGGGACCATCTCCTCTTGGTAGCAGCTTTGACTTTCGTTGTGCCGAAAAACGTTCTTTTCTCATGTGAACCCAAACCCAGTCTCCGGTTCGAACACTATTTGCTTTCTTCCTTTATTTCTTTGAACGCATATATTGTTGGTTCGAGCTTCGATGTTGGCCTTCACCCTTTGATGAAGTTGCTTGACATATTCGGCTTTTCTCTTAGCATCAGAATGGACAAGCTGATCATTGGGCAAAGGAAGCAAGTCTAACGGAGTTAGAGGGTTGAACCCATACACAACCTCGAATGGTGAATGTCTAGTAGCAGAATGGACGGATCTGTTGTAAGCGAATTCCACATGCGGTAGACAATCTTCCCATGCTTTGAGGTTCTTTCGAATAATTGCTCACAATAAGGTTGAAAGTACGCGATTCACAACCTCCATTTGTCCATCCGTTTGAGGATGACATGTTGTTGAAAACAGCAGCTTCGTTCCTAACCTTCCCCATAGAGTTCTCCAAAAATGACTTAGGAACTTTGTGTCTCAATCGGATACGATGGTTTTCGGAACTCCATGAAGTCGTACAACCTCCCTAAAGAAAAAATTAGCAATATGGACAGCATCGTCAGTTTTAGAACAAGCTATAAAATGTGACATTTTGGAAAATCTATCTACAACAACAAAGATAGAGTCCTTCCCCGTTTTGGTCCTTGGTAGTCCTAGGACGAAATCCATTGAAAGATCGACCCATGGTGCGTCAGATATGGGCAATGGTTTGTAGAGTCCATGCGGATTGATTTTGGACTTGGCCTTCTTGCAAGTTATACATTGACTACAGACCCGCTCAACATCTTTTCTCATCCCAGGCCAAAAGAAATGCTCATGGAGGGTTGACAACGTCTTAGCCACCCCGAAATGGCCCATGAGTCCACCACCATGTGCCTCGTTCACCAACAATTTCCTTATTGAACCTTGCGGCACACAAAGCTTACTTTCGCGAAAAAGGAAACCATCAAACCTGAAATACTTATCAACAGCTTTGTTTTCACAGATTTATAAATATCACCAAAATCAACGTCATCAACATACAATTCCTTCAAAAAGGCAAATCCAAGCAATTTTGAATCCAAATATGATAGCAAAGTATATCGTCGAGATAACGCGTCAGCCACAATGTTTTCCTTACCCTTTTTGTATTTGATGATATAAGGAAAAGATTCTAAATACTCTACCCATTTGGCGTGTCATTTATTCAATTTTGCTTGTCCCTTGATATGTTTCAACGCCTCATGATCCGAGTATATGACAAACTCTTTTGGCCATAAGTAGTGCTGCCATGTCTCGAGAGCTCAAATTAGAGCATACATTTCCTTGTCGACGTCGGATAGTTGAGAACGGTTCCATTTAACTTCTCACTAAAGTATGCCACGGGCCTTCCATCTTGTGTTAAAACGGCTCCAATTTCGACACCTGATGCATCACATTCAACTTCAAACATTTTAGCAAAATCAGGCAACACAAGTAATGGAGCATTAGTTAAACATGATTTAATGGCAATAAAAGATTTTTCTTGTTCCTCATTCCAATAGAAAGCAGAAGACTTTTTTATCACACTAGTTAAAGGTGCTGCCAAGGTGCTAAAATTTGGAACAAATCGTCGATAGAAGCTTGCCAATCCGTGGAAGCTCCTCACTTGGCTAATGTTCGTGGGTCTAGGCCACTCTCGAATGGCTTTCACCTTTTCTTGATCAACCTCCAGTCCTTCCAAGCTGACCACGAATCCTAAGAAAATAACCTTGTTAGTACAAAAAGTACATTTCTTAATATTAGCAAACAAAGATTCTTTTCTAAGCACATCCAAAACAGATTTTAAATGCAACAAATGGTCATCTAAGGATTTGCTATAGATAAGTATATCATCAAAATAGACAACATAAAATTTTCTCGATAAAAGAATGAAGAACATGGTTCATCAAGCGCATGAAAGTCTTTGGCGCATTGGTAAGCCGAATGGCATAACCACCACTCATAGAGCCCATGCTTCGTCTTAAAAGTGGTTTTCCACTCGTCCCTTCACGCATCCGAATTTGGTGGTATCCGCTCTTTAGATCAATTTTAGAAAACAATCGATCACCACTCAATTCATCCAACATATCATCGAGTCGCAGTATTGGATGTCGATACTTAATAGTGATCTTATTCACCGCGATAATCTACGCACATACGCCATGTTCCATCCTTCTTTGGCACTAATAAAACCGGTACGGCCCATGGACTAAGACTTTCTCGTATATATCCCTTCTCCATAAGTTCATTGACTTGTTTTTGCAATTCTTTGGTCTCTTCGGGATTTGTACGATAAGCTGGACGATTGGTAATAGAGGCTCCGGGAATGAAATCAATTTGATGTTCTATTCCTCGAATGGGTGGTAACCCATTAGGAATGTCTTCTGGAAACACGCCCTCAATTCTCGCAAAAGAGAAACAATCGGAGAGGGCAAATTTGGATCCAACTCATTAGTATTCAAAAGAGTTTCCTTGTACATAAGTACAAGAACCGATTGCTGCATCAAATAAGATTTCCTAAAATCACTCTCTCTCGCATAAACACTCATTTTCTTTTGCTCTTTTTCTTCTCTCTTTTTTTGTTCGATCGATTTATTGTTTTCTCTCACACTTTTCAATGGTTTTTCTTTTTTCTTCTCAATGTGTTTTTCGCTCTCTTTTTCATTCTTTTCTTTTTGTACATTCTCTCGAAATTTTTCAAAAGACTAAGAAACTTCAATTGATCTTCATAAACCTGCCTTAGCGTCATTGGAACTAAGGTTACATTCTTCCCTTCAAACTTGAAAGTGTAGCGGTTTGTAAAACCATCATGAATAGCTTTACGGTCGAATTGCCATGGACGACCCAATAACATATGACCAGCGTGTATAGGTACCACGTCGCATAAAACCTCGTCGGAATATTTTCCAATAGTAAACGGCACCAAAACTTGCTTAGTTATCTTCAACTCCCCTCCATCATTAAGCCATTGAAGCTTGTAAGGTTGAGGGTGCTTAGTTGTTGGCAAGCCGAGTTTTTCAACCATTAAGGTGCTAGCCACATTTGTACAACTCCGCCATCCACGATCAAGCTACATACCTTGCCTTGGACATGGCAATGTGTATGGAAAATGTTCTCCTTTGTTGTTCATTTTCAACACTTTGAAGACTAAGACTTCGTTTTATGACGAGGATTTCGCCATCAACAAAGATATTCAAGTTCGTCTTCTTCTTGGCGACTTCATCGGGTTCTTCATCATCATCTTCCTCCGATTCGATTTCCCCATTAGCCAAAGACGATCATGTTACTTGGTTAGGGCATTGACTTGCAATATGGCCCTCCACCACATTGGCTAAGTCACGATTAAGTCCGCCAAAAATCGAGCCATGGTTGCTTCACGATCTTCATCCATGTTCGCACGTATCATGGCAATCTCCATTTCTTTAAAATAGTCCTCCACGCTTCGATTTCCTTGCGTAAGATTCTGCAACTTTTGATAAAGTTCACGATAATAGTAAGAAGGTATAAATCTCCTACGCATTACGGCTTTCATTTCGGTCCAAGTTGAGATTGGCCGCTCCCCGTTCCTTCTTTCACTTGTAGTAAGTTGATCCCACCATATCATTGCATAATCGGAGAATTTGATTGCCGCCAATTTCACCTTTTTGCCCTCCGAGTAGTTGTGACACTCGAAGACCAACTCAATTTTCCTCTCCCATTCTAGATAAGCTTCCGGATTAGATTTCCCATGAAAGGGAGGAATGGATAGCTTAATACTTTTTAAATCATCATCAACTTGATCTCGTTCTCTAGGACCCTATTCCTTTGACCCGTCGCCTCTCACTTTGATTCGACGCTTGGTCACTTTCCACCTCGCTTCAGATTCGTAGGGATCATTCTCAAAGGTCTTGCTCGTCCTCGCCTCGTCTCGGTCCTTGAGGGTTCCTTCTCGTGTTGGTCCTCCTTCCACTCGATCGAGTCTCTCATTAATAGATTCTCGTTCAGTTGAAGCATTCGTTGGAATTCCCTTAAGAGGGCTTGTTGATCTAAATCGAACTCCTCCTCCGACATTTCTTATCGGTTGTCTTTCGGTTCTTTTTGCCACGTTTGCTCGGGATTTTGAGATATAATAAAGATTCCTCACCACAAAGACTCACGTTCACTCGAAAAGAAAGAAAGAACGACACTCACGCTTCGTGTTTACACTCTTTTGGCTTTTACCTCCTCTCGAATATGCTCACACACTCGTGCCTTTTTCCTCTCGTTTCTTCTCTTATAATTTCGTATAAGACTTGGTAGGGCTTGATCTTTAGTTTAGAGGGTCAGCTTCAAAGGGTTTGCAAAGGAAAGTCGTATGGTTTAGGGTAGGCTCAAAAGAAAGAAAGGTTTAAAGATGTGGCGTATAAAATGGTTTCACTAATTGGAGAAGAAATTTTTTTTTATAATAGCGTGAAATTTCACTAAGAGGGATATAAAATAGTGTAGAATGTGATTTTAAAAAAAATTTCACTAAGAGGGATATAAATTTTTTTTACGGATCTTTCACGTTCTTTTCGTCCGCACCTAGACTGATGTGATCCGGCTCGATTGATTGAGTCGATTCACTTGTTTGCCCGATCGTCGACGAGAAGAGTCGTTCGTTTGGTGAGAAAAATGGATTTTGATTAACTTTAAGCGGAAGTTGGAAAAAGGGTTCAAAGGATAGGTGAAGTTTGATGATTGATGTTAGGTTCGCTTTTACAAGAAAATAAAGTTTATAATTTTAAAGTTAAAATGGAGATGGTAAAGTGAACTCAAGCTGAAGAACAATTCAATACTATATGAAGTATTGCCCCGGGACTTATGTTGCTTAAGGTGAATTTGATGGATAGTCGAAGATGGACCTTGACCCGTTACCTATATTGAGGTAAGAACCAAAGGTATAAAGAAGGTGGGGAACGCCACACCAGAATGGTGATAAGTTCAAGGAGTCGGGTTGACGCCACTAGCAAGCTAGATAAGTCAGAACGAGACTCGAACGAAATAGGATAGGAGGATACCTCTCAATCAAGTTTTCAATAATCAAATTCTGTAACCTTTTACAATAAACAAGTAAGCTATTTATAGGCAAAGACTAAGCTAGCCGAATGGGAAACTTAATGGCTAAGAATTCAGCCATGAATATGCTAGAAATTTCTAGAAAGAAATAATTAATTTGCTGAATGTGCATGAATGAAGCATTAAAAATTGGTTCATGTCTAGAGATGATGGATAGAAAACAAATCACAATCGAATGAAGACCAAAAGATTCTTACCGACTTACCTGAAAGTTTGAAAATTATTCACAACATCCAACTTACCTTTTTCAATTAATTGAAAATGTCGTATGTCAGAAAGATAATGAAGTTGGAACCAGTCCGTGGGTGAAATTTTGCAAACCTGAAACGAAGAAGAATCAAAAGGCAAACTCAAACAGGGGTTAGCAAAAATTTTCCTTACTTTTTCTTGCTTGCTTTCTTCACTCGTTTCTTTTGCGAACTCTTTTTCTTTTCCACTCGATTTCTTTTCAATTTCTTTTTCCACTCTTTCTTTTTCTTCTCTTTCAATTTCTTTTTCAATCTCTTTTTGCTTTTCACTCTCTTTTATTTTTGAAATCTCATTTTCATATTTTTCTTTTTCATTTCTTTCATTTTCATTTTCTTTATTCTTTTCTCGCTCAAAATCTTTTACAACCAAAATTTTCAATTTGATTTGGTCATCATGGACTTGTTCCGGTGTGAGCGGTGCTAAGGTGATTTTCCTTCCTTGATACTTGAAGGAATACCTATTGGTACGTTCATCGTGAGTGACCTTGTGATCCAATTGCCATGGTGCTCCCAGCAACAAATGGCAAGCTTGAATAGGTACCACATCACAAACGACTTCGTCTTGGTATCTGCCGATGGAATATGCAACACGCACTTGTTGAGTAACTTCAAATTCACCTTTATCGTTAAACCACATGACTTATAAGGTTGGGGATGCTTGGTAACGAGTAAGCCAAGTTTTTCCACCATTCTAGTGCTGCCACATTTTAACTAATGTCACCATTAACAATGATGCAACAAATTTTATCGTGGACTCGGCATCGAGTATGAAATGATTCTTATGTTGCGGTTCGTTCTCCAATTGTTGAAGACTTGAACTCATTTTGATGTCAATGTTAACAGTGTCAAATCTTCTTTATCTTTGTCGGATATTACTTGGAGTTCTCCTTTTGTATTCGTTGAATTCGGATCGTATTATCCTTTGCATTTCTCGCTTCCATACTTGGATTTCACATTCGAAATTTCTTGGACATGTTTCAATAAAATGTTAGAAAACAAAAGATAAATTAGAAAGAAAAATAATCCTCACCACAAAATCTCACAAGTTCTCTCAAAGAAAATAATAAATGGCACACCACTCGTGTTTCACTCTTATTTGGCTTTTCTTCTCTCGAATGAACTCACGCTCTTGCCTTTTACCACTCGACCTCGTCTCACAAATTCGTAATTCATCTCGGTAGACTTAATTTGTCGCTTGAGGGTCGGTTTCAAAATGGGTTACAAGGGATAATGTCGTGTAAGGTAAATTTGAACAAAGAAAAAATTAGTTTAAAGTGTGGCGTTGGGATGGATAAATAATGGTAGGAAGGGATACTTGATGATCAAGTAATAAGAGATGAAAATAAAACTCGCAAGACTTTTCACTTCTTCTTTTTCTTCTTTTTTTACTCTTTTTTTGCTCACTTATTTTTTCTTTTTTTGAATTTTTTGAATTTTGATTTTTTGTGATACTCAATACAATAGTAAGGTAAATACAAGGAAGGAAAAAAATTAAATTACAACTCGAAATTTTTTGATTTTTTCACGTTTGAACCTACTTGCGGCCTTATTACGAACGCTTGCTCCTCGCTTTGCAAGCTCGATACCAAATGATGTGATCCATTTCGATTGATTGAGTCGATTCACTTGTTTGCCCGATCGTCGACGAGAAGAGTCGTTCGTTTGGTGAGAAAAATGGATTTTGATTAACTTTAAGCGGAAGTTGGAAAAAGGGTTCAAAGGATAGGTGAAGTTTGATGATTGATGTTAGGTTCGGGTTTTACAAGAAAAATAAAGTTTATAATTTTAAAGTTAAAATGGAGATGGTAAAGTGAACTCAAGTCAAGAACAATTCAATACTATATGAAGTATTGCCCCGAGACTTATGTTGCTTAAGGTGAATTTGATGGATAGTCGAAGATGGACCTTGACCCGTTACCTATATTGAGGTAAGAACCAAAGGTATAAAGAAGGTGGGGAACGCCACACCAGAATGGTGATAAGTTCAAGGAGTCGGGTTGACGCCACTAGCGTGCTAGTGGCGTCTATCGTTCTCTTTTGAACTTATCACCTTGCGTTGGTGTGGCGTTCAACCCTTCTACAATTCTGCAAATCCACCTTAGCCAAATAGAAACCGGGGTGACACTCTTTAGTGTTGAATCATTTCTGGTGTTTAAGTTCACTTATCCATCCCCACTGAATATCTTTTATTTTATCTTTATTATTTTATCCTTAAACCGAGAAAAACAAATTAGCTATCTTTCTCCATTCCCTTGTTGTCAAACCTATCCATATCCTACTTACCCCTTTGTGAACCTATATCCATCACTTTACTACATATTTTTAGCCGATTACAAACAAACCATCCTTTTGGTACGAAACTCCTCGTCGACGATCGGGCAACTACGTGAAATGACTCGATTAACCTGGGCCGGATCGCATCATAGACCGTATACAATTTTTTCTTTTTTTCAATTTTTTTATTTTTTTCGATTTTATTTTCAAATTTTTTTTCACGAGTCTACTTACTCCTGCTCTTCTCGAATGTCCGTTCTTCTCATTTTAACTAGCTCTGATACCAAATGATACGCCCTAGCCTCGTGGATGATTTCGAGTCATTTTTGTTGCCCGATCGTTCTAATTTTGAAGTTTCGTTCGACTTGATTCAAAAGGTTATGTTTGTCCAACAAAGATGTTAATGGTTCAATTAAGGTTAAAATGGCAATGGTATATAAGGTACTTCGGCTAAAAATGAAAGAAAATGTTTATTAAAAGGTTTGGAGTTTCGTTTTCAGGTAGAATGGATGGAAAGCTTAAAAACAAGAGTGAACCAACTTTAAGGGTTTAAGTTGACCCGATTCTTATATGTCTTTAAGGTGGATTAAGAATGATGTAAATAGGACCTCGACCCACTATCTAACGAAGATAGGAACCTCGGTATAGTCGAACGCCACACTTGGTTAAAAGCGATAAGTTCGGGTTGCAAAGGACAAAGGTTGACGCCACTAACTAGTAGATAAGCCAACTAAGTCTTTGGACGAAATTGAGAGAAGAATTCCTCACAAAATACTTAATTCAATATTCAAAATGGCAAAAAGTCCTTTTACAAATAAACAAGCAAATATTTATAGTTCTTCAAAGGCTAGCCGAATAGACAAACTTAAAAGCTAAGAAAATCAAGAAAATTCGAATTAATTCCTCAAAAAGATTCGGCTGAATGGGCATTCAAATGGGCAGCTTAAACATGAAGCAAATGCACCTTGCAAAGATGAATGCATCGGTAGATCAATGGTCTTGTCCAGGTTCGGCCTTGCTCTTAAATTACTCCTTAAATTGGCACTTGTTGGATGAAAAGATAGGAACATTAAAGATAGTTGTTGAACAACCACACAAGTGTGAAAAGTCAGTTTTGAAGAGTCAAATATGTGTGAACATCATCAGCTGAATAGTCCCCCATGTGAACACTTAAAATAGGCTGAATGTAGATGTTTAAGGATGGCAAATTCGGCTTGAATCGGCCAAATACAATGAACCTTAGGTGCATGCACCCATGCCGTCCAAGGAGATTCCCGCACCAAATTAAATCAACAAATTAATCATGTATAAAACAAATTAAATTCAAGCAGCAAATACTTGTAAAAATCGCACATTTAATCATGTATTAGTTTAGGACATATTTAAAACACTTGAACTAATTAGGACATAATTAAAACACCTAAACTAATTAGGACATATTTAATAATATCTAATTATTATTTGACCGAATTAATAACTTAAATACTTGGACTTATGACAAATTAAATAACTATTCCAAAAAATAAATATAAAGTCAAATAAGTCTAAGATGAGACGAATGAACTAAAACAAGCTCATTGAGCTTGAAGAGTTTTAAGTAGAGTGCACGATTTGCTCATCTTGCTGGTCCATGAGCCCTCAAGTAGACCGGCCACGGATTCACCCCAAATCCGATCAACCAAAGCTGAAATTCCATCTTTGAACTTCTTAGCCCTAGCTCGGGTAATAGGTCCTTTAGGCAGCTCGAGGGAGACATCATTTGCACTTGATAGCTCATGGTCTATGTTTTACATTAAATTCGGCCAACACCTCCTTTATTGCTGCTGTTGAACATCACCTTAAATGCATGTTTCCTTTGCCATTAAGTTACCCGAATTCAATGACTGCAGACACAAAATAAATTTGGTCAAATAATGCATGCACATTAATTTGAGCCCCTTTTGAACATAATTAATCTCATGCTTGAACCAAGACAAATTAATTAGCCATATTAATTCTTGGACATGAATTAAGTAACATTAAATTGGACCAAAAACACATTAAAGTGGTTCATTAATTCGGCTGAACTCAAGCATGTTAAGTCAACAATGAGACATATTAAATTCGGCTGCCACATGGTCAACAAAGCATAATAAATTCGACTGAAACATAGACAAATTAAATGCATGCCTTAACCTATGACAAATTAATGTGTACTAATTGAAAACATAATTAAATCATGTAATAAATAAATCAAATTTAATATAAAAAATTATTAGACCCAAATTAGATCATGTGCATGCTGAAATTAACTAACTAACTAATGAACTTAATTTATTCTAGCAACTATGTAAAAGCATAAGTTAAAATAAATTGAAGTTCAAACTTAATGAGCTGAAATTAGCTCGAATTGAGCTCCATTGAACTGAAACAAGCTCGATCAACTTGCAAGAATTTGCGATTGTCGCTTGATGAACTGAACCAAGGATGTTTTCGGGGCAGGGTCGTATCATTCCCCCTTCTTTAGAATGACTTGTCCTCAAGTCGAGCCATTGGTTCACTCGATTACAGTAACTTTTACTTAGCTTTCCTCGGTCGAACGGAACGGATTGGAATTGGAACAACTGAAAGGAATAACCATGAGTTAGCAGAAATTGTTTTAGATAAATTTGTAATCCAAATGCAAGCAAAATAGAACAAGAAAATCCCATGCGAGTGGACAGATGCAAAGCAACATGTTCACAATCATGCAAACAATTTAATTTACTCGCTAATGCCTCGACAATTATTCGAAACGAAAATGAACATGTTCTAAGGAAATCAAATGTCTCAAATCGTTTCCACAAGTCATAACCAGCATGTGAATAACGAATCAAATCAACAAAACTATCTTTGGCACCAACTAAAGAGAACAACGACGTTTCAAAAAGTTCATGAGCCTTACCTTTAAAAGTAGTAAAATAAAGATCATTTTTACCTTGCTCGGTCAACACAAACCTTCGCTCCTCGGGAGTATATTGTAGTCGAAGCTTTTCAATTTGACTCTCCATCTTTGGTGGTTGAGAGAGCAAAGGAATCAAGCTCAATTTACATCCAAAATAAATAAAAAATTCTTTCAATCGATCATGCATCCAAAGTCTTAGTTGATCAACACTTGCATATCTCAAATTATCAAACAGTCTTGATATGTCATTATTGCAAACAAGTGAACTCAATCGGTTCAAATGACAAGTAATCATACATGTTCGCACGCAATCAAACTCAACAGCATTTTCAACACGATCGATGTCAAAGATAGATTTATATGGATTTTCATCTTGCGTAGTCAAAAAGTGCCAAAGACGATGGATTACAATTTCATTTGTTTGCAGATCAGCATCGCAATTTGTACTAACTTTATTCTTGCATTCATCGCTCAAAACATACACTTCATGGCTAACCAAAGGAAAACAATCATTTGCATCAGGATACAAATATTTTTCAAAATCCACAGCAACAATCAAATTGTTTGCACTAAATTTGGAATGCCCAAGTTTCCCACAAAACGAATCAGCATAGAAAATTCCAGGTTTGAACTCACGTGTTTGATCACTTATTCCATAGTGCAGTAAAAATTTCATTCTCACAGGCATGCTTATACAAAAGGATTTCGTATAAGAATATAAAGGATTCACATAACCATGACAATTGAATAAATCAAACCTTTTATGTGGATAGCTCCAATCTCGCACGTCCAAAGTTTGTACAAGCTGAAATAATCCAATGTCATCAATAGAATTTTCAACACGAAACACGTCAAATACACAACTCTTTATGCCTCCATTTAAAATAAAATTGTCATCAAAGAGCAGTGAAGGACAATTAGCCAAAGCAAAATAGGAAGGTCTTTCAAAACTATGGCTCGTGGACTTTCTCAACAACATCAAGCAAAGAATGACAATTAGTCATGTCAAGACATGAAACCTTTTCAAAGACTAAATCATCATCAATATTATCACAAACGTTCAAGTGGGATAATGGAGACTTACACGGCATAGAACTTTCACCTTTCTTACCTTTATGTGCCGGTGGACAAGGGTCTTCCATGTTCTTACCTTTCTGAATCAACTTGAATCGCCTCTCATCAGAGAAATATTGTAATTGAAACTCATCATATGGAACTTTAGGAATCTGAAAAGAAGAAATAGAACAAGAACAACTCATATGTGGGTTAGTTAAAACAATACTCACCTTTTCTTGTTCTTTTCCACTCGATTTCTTTTCAAGCTCTCTTTCAATTTCTTTTTCAATCTCTTTTTGCTTTTCACTCTCTTTTGTTTTTGAAATCTCGTTTTCATCTTTTTCTTTTTCAATCTCAATCTCAAATTCTTTTTTCTTTTTCTCACTCTCATTTTCTTTTTCTTTTATTTCTTTTTCTTTTTCTCTCATTTCTTTTTTTTCTTCTCTCAGTTTCATTCAAGATTCGTTCATTTTCTCGCATCAACATCTCTTGTCTTTCTTTTCTTCTATTTTCTTTTCGTCTTGTTTTTTCATTACCAGAAGATGATAACTTATAAGAATCATAACGACAAGCTTCTCGTTGGAAAGAAATGGCAGATTCATCATACAAGTCACGATCATCTCTTTGTGAATAACCCTCCGTGGGAAAATATCTCGATGCATAAGAAACTTGTTCATCTCTTCTTGAATAATCATGGGATGTGTGTTTTCGGAATGATCTTGTCTCCGTCTCTTGATTCGGTGAATTTGACTTCCATCAGAATCTTTCCTCCACTCGATCCAATCTATCATGCAACTTATCAAATTTTGATTTCACCATTCTACGCATCTCTTGCATCAAATATTGGAATTCTGATTCGGAAAATTCTTCTTGAGACATAATAATTTTTTTTTGCTGAAAGAAAATGACTAAAATGAAATAGAAAGTAAGTACCTCACCACAAAATCTCACGCTTCACTCACAAAGAAAAAAAATCACTCACCTCGTGTTTACGCTCGTTTTTGGCTTTTCTTCTCTCGAATGAACTCACACCAATCACTCTTGCCTTTTTCCACTCGATTTTTTTCACCTCTCGAAGTTCTTCGCAAACTAAATCGATTTAATCAATACCGCTTACGCGTAAACTTACAAAATTGATTTGGCTTGATGGGTAATGATGTCGAAATGGTAGGCTATCAAACAAACTAGAAATGGTTAAGTGTGGCTATATAGATAAGGTCCTTCGGGCAACAAGCAATGCTTTTACAATCCAACTATGACCTCTTCTCTTTTCTTTTTTAATTTGAATTTTTTTTCAATACTAAAAAGGAAAAGTAAATTGAATACAAACTTTTTTTCTTTTCGATTTTTTGAATTTTTTACAATCTCGTAATCTGAAAATGACGATTCTTACTCGATTTAGCTAGCTCGATACCAAATGATACGACCGGTCTTGATGAATCCGAGTCGTTGTTGTGCCCGATCGTGAATTGGAGTAATATTAAGGTTTGTCGAAAATAGGTTACGAAAGAAGAGATAAAGGCTCAAGTTGGTTCAAAGAGGTTATGGAATGAATGGAAATTGTTAGGTGAACGTAAAATCAAGTATTCAAGTTGATCTAACACAATATAAGTGTGTTATCCCAAACTTATCTGAATGCTTAGGTTGAGATGGTAACAGTTAGGAAGGTAGGTAATAGAAACGCAACCTCGACCCACTATCAATATTGATAGGAACCTCAGTATAACTTGAACGCCACACTTTGGGTGCAAAGTGATAAGTTCGAAATACAAAAACGGGTTGACGCCACAAGGGTTACTTGATAAGTCTAACCAGTCCTTGGAGAACAATGAGAGTTGAACACAAACTCACAAAGTAAACAAATTTCATATAAGTTTTAAAAATATATTGTCTAACCCCAAAACAATTACAAAGTAAACTATTTATAGCTAAATTCCTAAGGTAGCCGAATGGACACTTGAGCAGCTAAAAAGTCAGCTTATTTTCAAAACAAATGAATTGAAAATTTCATGTAGCTTCCTAGAACGTCCCTTGAAGCTTCCTTGAAGATTCCTAGCTTTGGAGATGTCAATGGACAGCCTTTTGATGTCTTCTAATAGCCTTGAATTAATGAGGTGATGGTTGAGCTGAAATGGCTGAATAGAATTGTTTAGATTGGCCTAAATTCATCCAACTTGTGTGAAAGCCCTTATGGTTGCTTGGGGAACTCAAAGGCCAACTTGGGGAAAAGAATGGAATGGGCGGCACTTTAAAGGTATTGGAAAACCCGAGGAAGGCATTTACAGCAGCTCAATTAACTCATTTTAATGTCCATTGATCTCCATGAAAAAGGCTCTTAGGAAATAAGAAACAAAGACCCTTGATAAGTCCTTTCTTTGCACGAAGAGCCTTGAACTGAAAAAGGCATGCGAGTTCGCCAAGGAGTGTACAAAGCCACTAGTGGCATCTTCTAAGGAGCTTTGAAGAGTGAAACAGTAGCCCTTTGAGGTTCACGAAAAAAACATATGGGGAAAAGAAATCAGCAGACTTATGCTCATTAAATGGTCGAATCTTGCATGCCCCAAAGACCTTAAATGCAAGTCTATGTTTTACATTAAATTCGGCCAACACCTCCTTTATTGCTGCTGTTGAACATCACCTTAAATGCATGTTTCCTTTGCCATTAAGTTAGCCGAATTCAATGACCTGCAGACACAAAATAAATTCGGTCAAATAATGCATGCACATTAATTTTGGCAGCTCCCTTTTGAATATAATTAATCTCATGCTTGAACCAAGACAAATTAATTAGCCATATTAATTCGGCTGGACATGAATTAAGTAACATTAAATTCGGTAGCCCAAAAACACATTAAAGTGGTTCATTAATTCGGCTGAACTCAAGCATGTTAAGTCAACAATGAGACATATTAAATTCTGCTGCCACATGGTCAACAAAGCATAATAAATTCGGCCGAAACATAGAAAAATTAAATGCATGCCTTAACCTATGACAAATTAATGTGTACTAATTGAAAACATAATTAAATCATGTACTAAATAAAGCAAATTTAATATAAAAAATTATTAGACCCAAATTAAATCATGTGCATGCTGAAATTAACTAACTAACTAACTAATGAACTTAATTTATTCTAGCAACTATGTAAAAGCATAAGTTAAAATAAATTGAAGTTCAAACTTAATGAGCTAAAATTAGCTCGAATTGAGCTCCATTGAACTGAAACAAGCTCGATCAACTTGCAAGAATTTGCGATTGTCGCTTGATGAACTGAACCAAGGATGTTTTCGGGGCAGGGTCGTATCAACATGTGTCAAGGCTGTTACGTGTGTGATTTGCATGCTGGGGTGCCACCTAGGCTACCACATATGTATGGGACACTCCCCGATACGTAGGACACCTTCCTGCTACTTCTGGACTTGTCAGCTAGAGTTGAGCTGGTGGAGCTGAAATTGAGCTAGCTGGAAATGTACTAAGCTGAAATCAGCTGGAAACAAACTTTCAGAACCATTTTGAGCTGAGAAGAGCTGCACGCACATATTTGAGCTTCAACTGAGCAAGAAATGAGGCCTTAAGCTGCTGTCCATTATTGTACCTCTATCAAAACATATCAAACTTCCATCAAAGTCTGGTAAATTTAATGGAAAACACAATTACAAGCTGGAACACTTGTAATTCTTAATCTTTAACACATTTACAATTTAGAAACAACTTAGAAACAATACAAATACTTTCAACCCAATTGTAGAAACGTACTTAGCATAACATAGTCATACTTAAACGCATGAACTAGTAATATAACTGAGATATGTCACATATCAGCATGCAACATGTTATAAAGCCTATGTTCTAAAGGCGGTGATCGATCGAGACCCAAGAGCTATCGAGTGTTAATGATATTTCCCTTGAGCTACCAAAAGGACCCATTACTCGAGCTAGAGCTAATAAGTTCAAGAATGCAATTTCAACTTTGGTGGATCGAGCTTGGAGTGAATCCGTGGCTGTTCTACTTGAAAAATCATGGGCCAGCAAATTAAGCAATCCGTGCAATCTACTTCAAGTTCATTCAGCTCAACTTTAGCTCATCGAGCTCACTCTTAGCTCAATCAGCTCATTTTAAGCTCAATTGCGTTTATATTCATTTTGCTGGAATATTTATTTAAGTTGTTAGTTAAATTAGTTAAGTTAATTAATTGAGTTTAATTTCTGGTCAAAATAAGTATTGAGTGTTATTTAATATGTTGTAATTAGTCTAGTGCCTTAAATATGTCTTAAACTACCACAAATATTTATCTAGTTGACCGAACTAAATGAGCAGATTTTTTTATACTCCTATGCTGCCGAATTTAATGTATGTGTTGCATGAACTAATTTGTTGATTTAATTTGGTGCAGGAATCTCCCTTGGACGGCATGGGTGCATGCACCTAAGGTTCATTATATTTGGCCGAAACATGCATGGCACTACCAAATGAATATTCAGCCGAATTTGCCATCCTTAAACATCTACATTCAGCCTATTTTAAGTGTTCACATGGGGGACTATTCAGCTGATGATGTTCACACATATTTGACTCTTCAAAACCGACTTTTCACACTTGTGTGGCTGTTCAACAACTATCTTTAATGTTCCTATCTTTTCAGCCAACAAGTGCCAATTTAAGGAGTAATTTAAGAGCAAAGTGAACTCGACAAGACCATTGATCTACCGATGCATTCATCTTTGCAAGGTGCATTTGCTTCATGTTTAAGCTGCCCATTTGAATGCCCATTCAATAGAATCTTTTGAGGAATTAATTCTGAATTTTCTTGATTTTCTTAGCTTTTAAGTTTGTCTATTCGGCTAGCCTTTGAAGAACTATAAATATTTGCTTGTTTATTTGTAAAAGGACTTTTGCCATTTTGAATATTGAATTAAGTATTTTGTGAGAATTCTTCTCTCAATTTCGTCCAAAGACTTAGTTGGCTTATCTACTAGTTAGTGGCGTCAACCTTTGTCCTTTGCAAACCGAACTTATCACTTTTAACCAAGTGTGGCGTTCGACTATACCGAGGTTCCTATCTTCGTTAGATAGTGGGTCGAGGTCCTATTTACATCATTCTTAATCCACCTTAAAGACATATAAGAATCGGGTCAACTTAAACCCTTAAAGTTGGTTCACTCTTGTTTTAAGCTTTCCATCCATTCTACCAAAACGGAACTCCAAACCTTTTAATAAACATTTTCTTTCATTTTAGCAAGTACCTTATATACCATTGCCATTTTAACCTTGATTGAACCATTAACATCTTTGTTGGACAAACATAACCTTTTGAATCAAGTCGAACGAAACTTCAAAATTAGAACGATCGGCAACAAAATGACTCAAATCATCCACGAGGCAGGCGTATCATTTGGTATCGAATGGTTAAAACGAGAAAAACGAACGTTCGAGAAGAGCCGAGTAAGTAGACTCGTGAAAAAAATTTGAAAAAAATCGAAAAAATCAAAAAATTGAAAAAAGAAAAAATTGTATACGGTCTAGGTGCGGACGAAAAGAACGTGAAAGATCCGTAAAAAAATTTTATATCCCTCTTAGTGAAATTTTTTTTAAAATCACGTTCTACACTATTTTATATCCCTCTTAGTGAAATTTCACGCTATTATAAAAAAAAAATTTCTTCTCCAATTATTGAAACCATTTTATATGCCACATCTTTAAACCTTTCTTTCTTTTGAGCCTACCCTAAACCATACGACTTTCCTTTGCAAACCGTTTGAAGCTGACCCTCTAAACTAAAGATCAAGCCCTACCAAGTCTTATACGAAATTATAAGAGAAGAAACGAGAGGAAAAATGCACGAGTGTGTGAGCATATTCGAGAGGAGGTAAAAGCCAAAAGAGTGTGTGAGCATATTCGACAGATTTACTGCTAGACAATCAACACACATCCTCCAAGTCCCATCTTTCTTAGGTACCAACAAGACTGTACGTAAGACACAAGCTTAAACTCTCTCGAATGTAACCTTTATCCAACAACTCTAAAATCTCTTTGAAGTTCCTTTGTCTCTTGGGTTACTTGATAAGCTTGTCTATTTTGAATTGTGGCTCCAGAATGAAATCAATCTGTGCTCAATGCCATGAAGAGGGTAAACCCTTGGGTGTTTCATCCGAAAACACATCTTGAAACTCCTGTAAAAGAGATGAAATGGAAGCAGGCAAAACATTAGAAGTTTCAGACAATAAACAAGAATCTTTAAACAACAAAATGAGAAAAGATTGTTGAGAGGAAAGACATTTCCTGATTTTTTTGCTACTTGCATACATATTCATCTTGTTTTTCCACGAACTTCTTCAGTAATCTTTCGCAATCTCTCCTGATCTTCTTGCACTTGACTCGGTTTCAAAGGTGCTAAGGTGAACTTCTTTCCTTTGTGCATAAAAGAATATCTGTTTGTAAAACCATCGTGTGTCGTCCTCTTATCAAATTGTGATGCGAACCAGCCTCGTTTTAATGAGTTGAATCGCTTTTGTTGCCCGATTGTCCAAACGATGAAGTTTCGTTCTTCTTGAGTCAATTCGTTTTACTTGAACAATGAAGTTGTTTGAGGTTCTATTGAGATTAAAGAAAGTGATTTGTAAATTAATTAGGCTAAGAAAAGGTAGGAAACAAATAATAATGGTTTGGAATTTTCGGTTCAAAATGGAATGGGAAGATAGGCTTAAAAACAAGAATGAACCAACGTTAAGGATTAAGGTTGACCCGATTCTTATATGTCTTTAAGATGGATGAATAAGGATGTAAGAGGACCTTGACCCACTATCTATCGAAGATAGGAACCTCGGTATAGTTGAACGCCACACTTTGGTTGAAAGTGATAAGTTCGGGTTGCAAAGAACAAGGTTGACGCCACTAGCTAGTAGATAAGCCAACGAAGTCTTTGGACGAAATTTAGAGAAGAAATTCTCACAAAATACTTAATTCAATAATCAAAATGGCAAAAGTCCTTTTACAATTTAGCAAACATATATTTATAGTCTTCCATAAGCTAGCCGAATAGACATACTTAATAGCTAAGAAAATTCATGAACATTCCAGAATTAATTCACTAGTAAGGTTCGGCTGAATGGGAGTTCCAAGGGGCAACTTAATCATTAAGCAAATGAACCTTGTAGAGGTGAATGCACCGTCAACCTAACGGCCATGTCTAGATTCGGCCATGCCCTTAAATAACTCCATAAATTGGCAATGTTGGCTGAAAAGATAGGAACATTAAAGAGAGTTTTGAACAGCCACACAAATGTGAAAAGTCGATTTTAAATAGTCAAATGTGTGTGAACGTCATCAACTGAATAGTCCCTCATGTGAACACTAAAAATGAGCTGCATGTATATGATTAAGGATGGAAAATTCGGCTGAATATTCATTTGGGAGTGCCTATGCATGTTTCGGCCAAATACAATGAACCTTAGGTGCATGCACCCATGCCGTCCATGGGAGATTCCTGCACCAAATTAAATCAACAAATTAGTTCATGCAACAAATACATTAAATTCGGTAGCATATGAATATAAAAATCTGCTCATTTAGTTCGGTCAACTAAATAAATATTTGTTGTAGTTTAAGACATATTTAAGGCACTAAACTAATTAGAACATATTAAATAACACTCAATAATTATTTTGACCAGAAATTAGACTCAATTAATTAACTTAACTAATTTAACTAACAACATAAATAAATATTCCAGCAAAATAAATATAAACGCAAATGAGCTTAAAATGAGCTGATTGAGCTAAGAGTGAGCTCGATGAGCTAAAATTGAGCTGAATGAACTTGAAGTAGATTGCACGGATTGCTTAATTTGCTGGCCCATGATTTTTCAAGTAGAACAGCCACGGATTCACCCTAAACTCGATCCACCAAAGTTGAAATTGCATTCTTGAACTTATTAGCTCTAGCTCGAGTAATGGGTCCTTTTGGTAGCTCAAGGGAAATATCATTAACACTCGATAGCTCATGGGTCTCGATTGCATCAAATTGCCAGGAATGACCTAATAGCAAATGGCTCGGATCCATTGAAACGACATCGCAAAGTACTTCATCCTTGTACTTTCCAATGGCAAACGGAACTAACACCTGCTTGTTTACTTTAATCTCTCCTCCATTATTCAGCCACTGCAACTTGTAGGATTGGGATGCTTTGTTGTCTTCAGTCCTAACTTTTCAACCATTACGGAACTAGCAACATTAGTGCAACTACCACCATCGATAATTACAACACATACCTTGTCATTGACGAGACATCTTGTATGAAAGATGTTCTCTCGCTGCTGTTCTTCTTGAGTCGGTTGAGTTTTCAAACTTCTCTTGATAACAAGTGCTTCACCGGTTGCAAATGTGTGCATATTGTCATCATCTTCATCAACATCTACTGTAGGGAGTTCTGGCTCTTCTTCTTCTGTCTCGGACTCAATCTCGCCACTCTCTAATAATATCATGGTCCTCCAATTTGGACATTGACTGACAATATGTCCTCTACCAAGGCACTTAAAGCATAAAATGTCTCTCAAACGTTCTGGTTGCATTTCTTGTTTCCCACGCCCAACATCAACAACTAGAGCCTTGGGTTTGCTCATTTCACCCTTTTCTTTGATTTGGAATGGTGTTTGCTTCCTGAAATTGTTAGGAGTACCCAAAGGATTGGAAAATGATTTAAATGGAGTATTACCTCTATTAGAAGACTTTCTACATGGCTGTCTTTCAACTTTAATCGCCATATGCACTATGTCCTCCAACTCAACAACATTAGAAATTTCAGAGTTTAAACCTGTAAGGAATCGTGCCATAGTAGCCTCTTGATCCTCAACAATGTTGGCTCGCATCATGGACACCTCTATCTCCTTGTAGTAGTCTTCTACACTCCTATTTCCTTGTTTTATCGATTGCAATTTTTGGAATAAATCACGTTGATTGTGAGAAGGAACAAATCTCTTGCGCATGATTTGCTTCATTTCTGCCCAAGTTCTCACAGGACCTTCACGGTACGTCTTCGACTTATCAATAATTGATCCCACCAGATCAAGGCGTAGTCTGTGAATTCCATCATAGCCAAACGAACATTCTTCTGTTCTAAGTAATTATAACACTCGAAAACATGTTCTACCCGGCTTTCCCAAGCAAGATATGCATCAGGATCTGTTCGTCCTTGAAAAAAAGGTATAACAACTTTTATGTTAGAAATATTATCATCAACTGCGCGTCGTGGTCGTTGATTCACCCTTGGTGAAAGTTCAACGTCATTCTCATCATTCTGTTCATTATGGACAGATTGGGAACCACCCCCATCGATCTTGTCCAAACGAGAATGTATAGGCTCTAATGCATTTTCTAAAAGACGTTGTAAGGTGCGAGTAAGAGCCTGTATTTGCAAATCTGGTGGCTGATTTTCATCACAAATACGATCTTCTGATCTTGTCATACTTAAACAACACAAAGAATACTGATAAAAATTTTAGTAAAACAAAAATAATAAAAGTCCTCATAGCACACTCACAAAAGCTCTCGGTTTTCACTCCAAAGAACAGTGCACTCAAAATACACTCAGCGCTCGTGTTTCACTTGAGAGAATACTTGAACGGCTCTTTTTTTCTCCCTTTCTATTCTCACAACGCTCAATGCCTTTTTCCACTCGATCACTCGCAATCAATTCTTTAGGGAACTAACCCAATCCTTCAGACTTGTTAACTATGTCAAACTTACAAGAGAAAGGGAAAAGAAAAAAAATAAAGGTTAAAGAAACAAACAGTTAAAAAAGATATAGGACTCAGAAAAAAAAGAAGAAACGAGGATGACAACAAAAAAGAAAACTCAACAACTTACTACAAAAGAAATGCTTACAACGATCCTATCACCGAATCAAACAAGAAAAGTTGTTTTAGATGATTTTCACGCATTTCAAGGTGTAATTTGAGATTCTTCCAACATGTCACACACAATTCAACACTGTTCTTTTGTAATTTGCACAAAATTTCAAAAACTAATTTTATTATATATATATTTCAAATTTTTTTTCTTTTTCTTTTAAACTTTGATATTCGAAAAAAATTTGTTTATTTTTTTTATTTTTTTGCTTTTTTTTTAAACTTTGATAATTATATTTTTTATTTTCTTTGTTTTTTGTTTTGTTTTTTTTCTTTTAGTGCAAAACGTGCTAAAATCCAACCTAAGCTCTGATTACCACTTGATATGACGTTGCTTATCGAAACAACAAACCTTGAAGGATTGTGTATCTAGGATTATAGCAAACATCCTTTCTGCAGCATAAACAACACACAAACAAAACAAAAGAAAGGGAACAAAATTCAAAATTGGAGACGAAAAACTCGAAAGACCCTGCACAATAGACTATGCAAACCCGAATCGAATATGTTTCACGTCGAAGGACTTGGACCCTCTAGATAGCAATCTAGGAACCGTAAGTATCAAGGAAGTTTTGACACGTCAAACTAAGTCTAAAATGTCAAAAGAAAGTTGATAGAGGATCACGTGCGGACCAAGATTGAGTTGCCAAGTCATGGAAAACTCCTATGAAGACGCTAGATGCTTGGATCTTAAACGAAACAAAAAATTAAGCTTAGAATCAACAGATCTGAAACGAAACACCCAAAACAATAAAGAATTAGCCAAGAATTGAAACACTTATTAATAGGGATTCTTAGAAGCCAAGAACACGAAATTGAACTTCGAGAAAAGTCTCCAATCAGCCAAATCTGACAAGTAAACATAAAACAGAAAAATTAGACTCAACAAATCACGAAACCCCAAATTGAAGTAGAACTACATTTTGTGCGGTAAGAAAAAGAAGAATTATGAATCAAGAACGATTCTTGATGCCCAAGACTAGTGCCGAACTGATTCTTGAAGATTGAAAAGGCTGGAAACGTAACAAGAGAGATTAGAACAATTTAATCAATAATCGGCACAAGCAGAAAAATTAAAGAGGAATAAACAGCAAGAAAATAAAGAAAAGTCCTAAGAAGCCATGAAATCGAGAAAGATTTCACAACTCCCTTCAAACTACTCTAATCTCCCCTACAATGTAGGACAATGGCAAGAAGAAGGCTGAAGATGACTCCCACAATTAAAAAGATTGTTAAAACTACTTCCAAAGAAAACTCAAGAGAAAATTCTTGGAGAAACTTAAAGAGAATTTTCACTCAACAAAAATCTGATTTCAATGTGTAATTCAATGTAATTGTGTATAAGGTGGCCGACCAAGCCTTATTAAAGGCCTTCTATCTATTTTCCTAACCCTATTAGGAAAACTAAAAAAAACCTAATTATTAACTTCGAGGGAGATTCTTTTAATGGGCTTCTTGGGCAGAATTTTTTTACATAGGAATTTAATCATAAAGTCTAAAAATTAAACAAGTATTTAAAAAATAAAATTTTACAAATTGGGCCACTTTGAAATTTTGGCCTGATTTTCAACTAAGTCTAATTTAAATTTCTTAATTGGGCTTGGAACATCTTATTGGGTCGTTTCTTCAAGCATTTGGGCTTGTAATCCGTTCTCTCCCGAAATTGGTTCGTTGAAGCTCGTAACTGGGATCCAATGCGCCTTAGCTACAAAATTCGGTTTCTTTGGCCAAGATTTCCAAGATTTGAAATCTTGATTTTCTTGATTATTGAAATCGCTCAAAACAGCAAGATTGGACCAAGATTCGGTTTCTTGATTTTCTTGAAAACAAGAAAGTGAATCCTGATTTTCTTTTTCCTTTGTATACGCGTCTAAGGCCTTGCTAATGAAGTCTTGAATGATTCCATTTAGTTTCGTACGCACTTGCCTGGCCTTTGACCTCGTTATTGGGCCTTATGGTAATTTGAGCCCATCACGTTCTTAAGCTTGAGTTGGGCTTTTGTAACTCGTATCAAAAGTTCAATGAAGAACTGAAATTTAGAGAAAATTCTCTCACAAGTATTTGTTTAATAAAAATCATCTAACCAGATTACATTTTTTGAACAACTATTTATAAGTACAAGGAAGGGGTTGTCGAATTTGAACTTGTGGGTATAAATAAAGAAATCAAATTTGAATATGAATGAGTTATATCCTCTCTTGGCGCCATCAAATACCAGTAACACATTTAATATGTGTGAAACATTTGAACTCTTTTTCTTATCCAAAATGTTTGAAATTCAAACATTTGAACTCTTGTTCTTATCCCTTTGAACTTGGCATCATATGTAGAGAAGAGGGCTGATTTCGGCCACACATGCAAACACATGTGTCAAGGCTGTTACATGTGTGATTTGCATGCTAGGATGCCACCTAGGCTGCCACATGTGTATGGGACACTCCCCGATACGTAGGACACCTTCCAGCTACTTCTGGACTTGTCAACTAGAGTTGAGCTGGTGAAGCTGAAATTGAGCTAGCTGGAAATGTACTGAGCTGAAATGAGCTGGAAACAAACTTTTAGAACTATTTCAAGCTGAGAAGAGCTGCACGCACATATTTGAGCTTCAACCGAGCTAGAAATGAGGCCTTAAGTTGTTTTCCATTATTATACCTATATCAAAACATATCAAACTTCCATCAAAGTCTGGTAAATTTAATGGAAAACACAATTACAAGCTGGAACAGTTGCAATTCTTATTCTTTAACACACAATTTAGAAACAACTTAGAAACAATACAAATACTATCAACCCAATTGCAGAAACGTACTTAGCATAACATAGACGTACTTAAACACATGAACTAGTAATATAACCGAGATATGTCACATATCAGCATGCAAGATGTTATAAAGCCTATGTTCTAAGGCAGGAACATGATCGAATGAATCAGGAATCGTAGCACAAGTAAGGAACAAGACTTCCCTGGATTTCTTTACCTTAGAACGGGTAATAGGTCCTAATGGTAAGACCTCCGGATCGGTTTGCTTTGGTGGTGTAAATGTGCTCAGATCAACTCGGAAGGACTTGAGGTGGACCAAGAGAAGATTAAAGCAACTCAAGAATGTCCAAGACCCACGAATATCAGCCAAGTAAGAAGCTTCCATGGCTTGGCAAGTTTCTATAGGCACTTTGTACCCAATTTCAGCACATTGGCCGCACCGTTGACAAGCACCATCAAGAAGAATTCAACCTTCCATTGGGACGAAGAGCAAGAAAATTCTTTTAATGTTATTAAAGATTGCCTTACTAAAGCTCCATTGCTAGCACTACCTGATTTTTCTAAAACATTTGAGATTGAATGTGATGCCTCAGGTGTAGGAATCGGGGCCGTGCTAACACAAGATGGAAGACCTATCACCTACTTTAGTGAAAAATTGAACGGAGCCACGTTGAACTACCCAATCTATGACAAAGAGATGTACACGCTCATCCGAGCTCTCGAGACTTGGCAGCATTATTTATGGCCGAAGGAATTCGTGATCCATTCTGATCATGAGGCGTTAAAGCACATTAAAGGACATCACAAACTAAACAAATGCCATGCTAAATGGGTAGGGTATTTGGAATCATTTCCCTATGTCATCAAATACAAATAAGGTAAGGATAACATAGTAAGGATAACCCAATGGAAATGCTCTTGGAACATGGCTAAAGTCTTTCCCACACCAAAATGACCCATGAGGCCCTCGCTATGTGCCTCATTACTAATAATTCCCGAACAGTACTTCTCGGGATGCACAATTTACCTTCTTTAAAAAGGAAACCATTGCACCAACAAAACTTATCAACAGTCACATTTTCACACGCAAGAAATATTTCACCAAAGTCATCATCAGTAGCGTATAAATCTTTCAATAATGTAAAACCAAGCAGTTTAGAATCCAGATATGACAAGAGTGAGTACCTTCTCGAAAGAGCGTCAACCACTATGTTATCCTTACCTTTTTTGTATTTGATGGCATAGGGAAATGATTCCAAATACAAAAACGAGAATTCCTACCGACTTGATCTACCAAGTGAGTATAATATAAGTGCGAGCTTTAATGTGTCTGACTTATCCCTTTTTGACGTAGATTCTAATTTGTGGGCAAATCGCTTTGAAGAGAGGGAGGATGATGCGACCATGCCTCAAGTTATGCCTAGCTTGAGCAAGGAACCTTTGGAGCTGCCCCAAGGTCCTATCACCCAAGCACAAGCCAAGCATTTCAAAGAAGCTATTTTGACTTTAGTGGATAAAGTGTGGGGCGAGACCTTGGCTGGACACATCGATGAAGCTTGGGCCAATCCTATGAGTTCTCCTTGCAATTTGTTGCGAGCTGAACTAAACTCCATTTCAACTCAATGAGCTCGAATCAGTTCAAATTCAACTCAATTTCATTTAGACATTAATATAGCTGCTGGAATAATTATTTGAGTTAGTTAACACAGCTCAATTAATAATCGTTGTTTAAATGGTCTAAAATCTGGACAAATTTAAGTATTCATGTTAATTGTGTTTTTATTACATGATATTAAGTTGTCTTAAATATTACAGTTTATAAATATGTTTTTGTCATTGCATGTTTTTAATATGTCTTGTCCTAACCGAATTAATTGTGTCTTAACTTAATTAATTGTGTCTGGTTTTAATTATGTGTATTTAAATTGTCCAGGTTATGTGCTTAATTATGTTCAGCTGAATGTGAATTAATTTAAGTAAATTCATCTCTTTTGTAGGTTGGCCGAATGTGGGAGAGCATTTAAGCAAGATGCATGCACAACAAATTCAATGAATTTGGCGATACATGCATGATTCTACAAGTGAATGTTCAGCTGATTTCATTGCTCCAAGAAACAGTATAAAGCCGTTCACATATGGAGTTCACACTCATGACTATTCAGTTTGGGATGTTCACACTTAAGGACTCTTCAAAGCTGAGCTTTCACACTTCAATTGTCTGATCAATTTCCTTTTAATTGCTGGTCACTTTTCAGCAAAAGTTGCATCTTAAATGACCTTATTTAAGCTCATTAGCCGAACCTAGCTCCTCCATGCACCTTCCTAAGTTGTCCAAGATTCAATGCTTAATCTAGAAGCTGTCCATATTCAGCCGAATTTAGCTAAGTCCACTAAATGAATTCATTTGCTTAGTTCTTAAGAATGTATGTGGCTATTCGGCTAGCTTAAGCTTTGCCTATAAATAATTGTTAATTCATTTTTGTAAAATGACTTTTGGCATATTGTTAAAGAATTGTTGCCGAATTTGTGAGTCACTTTCTCTCAAATTTCATTCAAGACCCTTAAGACTTATCTATCTTCTAGTGACGTCTTTCCGAGTCTTTCTTAAACTTATCACTCCCTAAAACTGAGTGTGGCGCTCTCCTTTAATACCTTTGGTTCATACTTACCTAAGTATCGGGTCAAGGTTCCAAATCACTATTTCAAATTCTTTTAGGTCCTATAAGTTTCGGGTCAACACTCCCCTTTAGTGTTGGTTCAACCTTGACCTTTTTGAGCCATTTTGAACTATTTCGTATTAAACACATACCATTCCGTGCATACACCAAATCCATTTCATTCTAAAATCTATACATTCCATAACAAAACCTAAACCATATTTGACCAATCTTAAACCAAATTCCTTCTATCTAAACCTCATACATTAACCATTTCAAATTCGAGTCAACTTTCTTTCCGTAAACCCAAACTTAGCCTACTTTCTTTTAAAACTCTGAAGATCACAAAGCATGCTTCTTCGATTAATGATTGGGCAACTAATCGACTCGGCTCAAACCCCTAAACTGAGATCGCATCAAACATGCAAAAGGGCTAAATCTAAGATTCAACCCCATGGACTGTACACTCCATTGCCAATACCCGAGGGCCCTTGGATTGACATTTCTATGGACATTTTTCTCAGGTTGACGCGAACAAAAACAGGAAAGGATTCTATTTTCGTTGTAGTAGATAGATTCTCTAAAATGCCTCATTTTATTGCATGTACTAAGACTGACGGTGCTGTCCATATTTCCAATCTTTTCTTTAGGGAAGTCATACGGTTGCATGGAATTTCGAGAACGATCGTGTCCGATTGCGATACCAAGTTCTTAAGCCATTTTTGGAGGTCCTTGTGGGGGAAACTCGGAACCAAGCTTCTATTCTCAACCACTTGTCACCCTCAAACTGACGGCCAAACTGAGGTGGTCAATCGAGTATTATCGACATTACTTAGAGTGATCATCCGAAAAAACTTAAATTCATGGGAGGATTGCTTGCCGCATATCGAGTTCGCCTACAATCGATCAGTTCATTCGACAACCAAATATTCTCCTTTTGAAATAGTCTATGGCTTTAACCCTTTGACACCTTTGGATTTAATGCCTTTGCCTAACGATCAGCTTATTCATGCAGATGCAAAGAAGAAAGCTGAGTATGTGAAGGAGCTACATAAAAAGGTGCGTGATAACATTGAGGCTAGAATAAAGATCTACGCGTAAAAGGCCAACAAGGGATGAAAGCGAGTTGTGTTTGAACCTGGTGATTGGGTCTGGGTTCACATGCACAAGGAGCGATTCCCAGCCCAACGGAGGTCTAAATTACTCCCTCGAGGAGACGGACCATTCCAAATCATAGAACGCATCAACGACAATTCCTACAAACTTCATTTGCCAGGTGAGTATAATATTAGCGCCAGTTTCAGCATCTCTGATTTATCTCCCTTTGATGCAGATTCCGAGAGGACAAGTCATTTTGAAAAGGGGGAATGATGCGACCGCACCCTGCAAAGAACTTAGCTCGAGCAAGGATCCTATTGTGCTTCCTCAAGGACCAATTATGCGAGCTCAAGCAAAGAAATTCAAAGAAGCTATATCGGCTTTAACTCATCAACTTTGGGACGAGATCTCAGCTGGAAGTGTTGGGCACATTCGTACCAGCTTTACGAACCTTCCGTGCATATTTTTGCAAGTTGAACTTAGCTCCATTTCAGCTCTATGAGTTCGAATCAGCTCAAATTCAGCTCAATTTCATTTAGACATTAATATAGCTGCTGGAATAATTATTTGAGTTAGTTAGATTAGTTAAATACAGCTCTGATAATTTCTTTAGCGAATTAATTAAATTAAAATCTGGACGCATTAAATTATTTTATCTTAAATATTTTAATTAATACTTATTAAATTTTTCCTAGGTAAAGACATGAAATTAATTTGTCTTTGTTCAACCACAATTAATTTGTATTTAATTTGTCAGCTACATTTTAATTTAAGGTACAGCTGAATTTTATTGAGTTAATTTATTGCCTTGTTGATTAGTTTGTAATGTGTCTCCTAATTAATCAGCTGTATGAATTTCTTTCAGGTGCATAAAATGGGCGGTAGCATGCATGCATTGCATTAAAAAGGGTGTGCTGCTGATTGAGTTTCCTAGGTGACCATTCAGCCAAGTAGAAGCTGTTGTTCATTGCTTTTAATCTGTCCATTTGGCTGAATCTTCCTTTCACATTGCTGGACATATTTCGGCTGTTCGGTTCAAAGTTTTCACACTTAATGCTATGTTGAGTCGAGTCGTATTTGTGTTTCTCGATCGTCTATGATGAAGTAAGGAGCCAATGAATGGCTAACAAACAAGTTTGATAATATAGGCTCAATATCATTTTAAATAACAAAGGTTCAGGGAAAACAGATAAAATGGAAGTGTTCGGGTTTGATAAAATGAAAGAGATAAAACGGTTCAGGAAACAAGTAATGATACGACCACGCCCCGGGCACATTTTTGGACCAGCTCCATAAGTATTGCTTGCACACCCATGCGAGCTAAATTAGCTCAATTGCATCTCACCGAGCTTCGTTTAGCTCGCTTCCACTCAATGGGATCATTTTGCTCAATTTGAGTTTATTTTAATTTTATAATTTTATTTGTCAAACAAATTGAATAAGTTAGTTTATTTATTTATTCCACTCAAATAAGTGTTAGTATTAAATTTATTAAAATTGGACATTTTAATTAGGTGTTTTAAATATGTTTTATTTTTATGTTTTGTTAATGTGTCCTATTTTCATACATAGCATAAATATGTCTAGGCTATTACATCTATTTAATATGTCGAATTTAATGCTGCCACTACATGTTATAAATGTGTCTGGACTAATTTAATGCTGCCACTACATTTTATAAATATGCCTGGACGAATTTAATGCTGCTACTACATGTTTGGCCGAATTTAATGTATGTTTTTAAGGTGTCCAGCTAAATTTAATTGTCATTACATCATTTAAGTTGTTTTGCTACAACCGAATTTAATGAGGTTTAATTTATGTCTTGACCGAATTTATTTTGTGTCTGCAGGTAATTAATTCAGCTGGAAACAACTACTTAATGGCAAAGGAGACATGCATTTAAGTTGCTGTTCTACATGCAAAGGAACGACATTAATTAGTTGCTGGTGCTTTTTCATATGGCCATTTAATGGACAGATTTAATGGGTGCATGCTTGCCAAATTTAATGTGCAGCAAAGACAAGCATTCAATGAGATGTTGAAGAAAGCATGTTGGAATTCATTAAAGAAGCTATCGCCGAATTTATGGGCCATATTGCATGTATTTATTTTGTCTTAAAACAAGAATTAAAGGTTGTTTTAATTTGGTGCGTGAATTTGGGCATGGACGGCATTTAATTGTCATTGATTGCTCTCCTCCATGCATTCCTTCATGAATAGCAAGGGCCTTTTGGGAGTTTCTTTTCACTTTCCAAGCACTCAATTCACTCTTTAATTACCTTGGAGGACGCCTTGGTGATAAATAAATTTTTGCTATCTTTTGGCCATTTAGTTTCATGAGTTCACACACACAAGGTCGTTCCTATTTGATGTTCACACCATGGGCTGTTGGAGATCCCCAAACGTCATTAAAATGGGCAAGCTATTCACTCACAAGGAGGCTTCATTAAGGTGCATTCAACTTCATTGGTCGAACCAAGACCTCTTATTCACTCACCAATACTTCCATTAATGTCCAATTGAATGGACTCCATCTAGAAGCTGCCAAATTGAATTCTTCATGCATGAAGCTTCCCAAAAATGTCCTAGGAAGGTTGCTGGAAATTTCCAGCCTCTTTTGTTTTAATTTTGGCTGACCATTCAGCATCTTATTAGTCTGTTCAGCTACCTTAGGAATTTATATTATAAATAGTTGTTTTGTAATCATTTTGGGGGTTAGACAATATACTTTTGAATTATATATGAATTATGATTACTTTGTGAGTTTATTTTCAACTCTCATTGTTCTCCAAAGACTCGTCTGACTTATCAAGCAACCCTTGTGGCATCAACCCGTCTTCTATTCCGAACTTATCACTTTGCACCCAAAGTGTGGCGTTCAAATTATACCGAGGTTCCTATCATCTTTGATAGCGGGTCGAAGGTTCTATTTTATTCATTTTCCATCCATACACCATTTAGCCTATCTAAGTATTCCTATAAGTGTCAGGTTAACACACTTATATTGTGTTGGTTCAACTTGAATACTTGGATTTCATTCACATATCAACCTCAATACATTCCATCACCCCTTTTTGAACCAATTTGAGGCTTTATCTCTTCTTTCTTAACCTATTTTCGACAAACCTTAATATTACTCTAATTCACGATCGGGCACATCAATGACTCGGATTCATCAACGAGGCTGGGGTCGTATCATTTGGTATCAGAGCTAGCTAAATCGGAGTAAGAATCATCGTTTTCGGTATTACGAGATTGTAAAAAAATTCAAAAAAAATTTGAAAAAAAATTCGAAAAAAAAAGTTTGTAGTCAATTTACTTTTCCTTTTTGTATTTAGTATTGAAAAAAAAATAAAAAAATTCAGAATTAAAAAAAAAAGAGAAGAGGTCATAGTTGGATTGTAAAAGCATTGCTTATTGCCCGAAGGACCTTATCTATATAGCCACACTTAACCATTTCTAGTTTGTTTGATAGCCTACCATTTCCGACATCATTACCCACCAAGCCAAATCAATTTTGTAAGCCGACGCCAAACGGTATTGATTCGTCGATTTAGTTTACGAAGAACTTCGAGAGGCGAAAAATCGAGTAGAAAAAGGCAAGAGTGATTGGTGTGAGTTCATTCGAGAGAAGAAAAGCCAAAAGCGAGCGTAAACACGAGTGGAGTGAAAATTTTCTTTCTGAGTGACTTGCGAGGTTTTGTGGTGACGTATTTACTTTCTATTTTAAACACTTATTCTTTTTAGCAAAAAAAATGTCTCAAGAAGAATTTTCTGAATCAGAATTCCAATATTTGATGCAAGAAGTGCGTAGAATGGTGAAATCAAAATTTGATAAATTGCATAATCGATTGGATCGAATAGAGAAAAGAGCCCAACGAAAGCAAATTTCATCGAGTCAAGAGACGGAGTTAAGATCATCTCGACGACACTACTCGACAAGAGACTCTTATCAAGACTTCTATTCAACAAGGCGTTCGAGACCAAGAGAAGTAAACTCCGAGTTTGAGTCCTTCCGAGATGATAAACGAAAAGGTAAACATGTCTCTACGAGTGCCTCAATTTATTCATCTACAAAGGATTATTTACGAAGAGGCGAACGTGTTTCAAGAGTGTCAAAGTACTCGAATACGGAAGATCTATCACAAAGAGATGATCGTCTTTTGTATGAAGAAACCTTTTCTTATTCTCAACGAAAGGCTTCTCATTTTGATGATTTATACTTTTGTAATGAAATCGAAACATCATGTGAAAAAGAAAAAGAGTGCGAGCGAGAAAATGAAAAAGAAAAAGAAATGAAAGAAAAAGAAGATGAGTGTGAGATAGAAAAGAAAATTGAAAATGAGATTGAGAATAAAAACGAGTGTGAAAAAGAAAAGAAAACTAAAAAAGAGAGTGAGATTGAAGAAAGAAATGAGAGTACAAAAGAAATGAGAAAAGAAAGAGGATTTGAAAAAGAGTTTGAAAAAGAAGCTAGTGAAAAAGACGAGAGAGAACAAGAAAAAGTGAGTGTTGTTTTAACTAACCCACATGTAAGTTGTCCTTGTTCTGTTTCTTCTTTTCAGATTCCTAAAGATTCGTGTGACGAGTTTTAATTACAATATTTCCCTGATGAGAGGCGATTCAAGTTGATTCAGAAAGGAATGATCGTAAATGACCCTAGTCCACTAGCGCCTAAAGGTAAGCACGGTAAGGGTTCTATGCTAGTCGAGCTTCAACAAATTCATATGCATGATAATGGTGAGGTTGCCAAAGATTTAGTTAGTAAAAGACTTTTCTATTCTGATTTGTCTAAGTATCAATTTTTGATTGGTGATGACTTTTATTGGGATGATGGATTGAAGAATTTTTCTCATGATATGTCTGTTGTTGATAAGTTTGATGATGAAGCAAGATTAAAACGACACAAACAAAATTTGGGATTGTGTGATGAAAAGTTTATATCTAATCTGTTTGTTTACGTTGATCATGTGAATTATCTAAATTGTGGTGTGAACTTTTTCTGTTTACGTGTGCGAATGAAATATGAAGGGTTTGATTGCTCGAATGTATGCCTAACTCCTATTTGCTTGACATATGTGATGTCTTGGTGAAGATGAAATTCTTGTTGCATTGTGAAACAACCAATGAAAATCGCGTTTTTAAACCTGGGGTATATATTCCTAAGCTGACGTCAAGCCAAGGTGAGTATCAAAATTGTGTTTCGAATCAATATGTTAGCTTTGTTTTTGACCCCGGAGATTATTTTTATTTGTTCTTGTTAAAAGGGCTTGGATTTTGTAATTCTAACCTTCGAGATTATGCCTTTCGACTATTTTGTGGTTCGGGTTTGTTTCTATCTATGAACTTTTTGATTCATTTTGGAAAGGTAAGACCGAATTTCATTTTTGATCCTCGCATTGGGTTAAGCATCCCAATTTTGAATAAGCATCCAAAAGATCATTTGTGTTTATAATTTTAGTGTCTCTAATTCCTTTCATTCTCGTGTAGGTGACACTCTAAACCTGCTTCCCTTTTAAAGAGGGAGGGCGTGGAAATAATTCAATTTCTTATCGAACCATTTGTGATTTTCAAAGTTTTGGAAATGATTCTATTCGGATCATGAACAAAAGGGTTCGAGATCTTGAAAAATTTTTCTCGAGCAAGTGGCCCGATTTGAGGACAAATCGCCTTAAAGAGGGAGGGGATGATACGACCACGCCTCGGGCACATTTTTGGACCAGCTCCATAAGTATTGTTTGCACACCCTGATACGAGCTCGATTCCGATGATGTGACGAGTCGTATTATGTTCCCGATCGAATTTAGGTAGTGTCGATTTAGTTCAAATTCAATAAGATGAGTTATATTGGTTTTAAATGATTTAGGAAGCAAAATGGGGATAAATGGTTTTGATACGATCTCGGTTTAGTAGTTGAGTCCGAGTCGTTTGGTTCCCGATCGTAAACGAAGAAGTAGATTAGACGAGAAGGAGTTAGAATATATTTGTGTACAAAGAAGTAAGATAAGTTTGTACAAAGTTGGATGTGGATTTGGTTTAAGTCGAAATGGTATGAATAGAATGGAAGAGTTCGGTTTAAGATAATTAAGAAATGGTATTTGGTTTTGGTACGTTTTGGTACGTTTTGGTATTTGGGAATTGGTACGAAATGGTATGGAATTGGTATGAAATGGTATGGTATTTGGTACGAATTGGTAATGGTTCAAAGAGGTCAAGAATGAACCAACACTAAAGAAAAGTGTCGACCCGAAACTTATACGACCTAAATGAATTGGAAATGGTTGAAAAGGACCTTGACCCGATACTTAGGAAAGTATGAACCAAAGGTATCAAAGGTGAACGCCACACTCGGGTTTAAGGAGTGATAAGTTCAGAAAAGACTCGGAGAGACGCCACTAAAAGCTTAGATAAGTCTTACGGGTCTCGAACAAAATTTGAGAGAAAATGCCTCACAATTTTGGCAACAATTCGCTAATTAAAAATGTCAAAAGTTCTTTACAAAGTAAAATTTCAGCTATTTATAAGCAACACCTAAACTAGCCGAATGGTCACTTACATTCCTTAAAAATTAAGCAAATGAATCACTTAAATGAACTAGCTAGATTCGGCTGAACATGGAGCTCCATTAGACACCTTCTAGATGAAGCATTGGACTTAGAAAAACTTGGATGATGCATGGATAGCTAGGTTCGGCCAATGGGCATAAATTAGCTCATTTATGTTGTAACTTTTGGCTGAAAGGTGACCAGCAATTAAGAGGATAATGAGCAGCCAATTCAAGTGTGAAAGCTCAACGTTTAAGAGTCATGGAGTGTCAACACATGGAACCGAAAAGCCAAGATGCATCCAGCAAATGTGAAAGGAATTAATGGGCAGCTTTGGAGTTGGAAACATTAGCTCCCTGGGCCGAATAGTCACCTAGGAATGTTGAATTCAGCTCACCAATTTGATGCATGTATCTCCAGGTGCAATGTATCTAACATGCATGCACCTTGCTAAAATGAATCTTCAAATTCGGCTAACCTTGTTAAATGATCCCACACATTTGGCCAACCTATATAAATAAGAAGAACTAAAATTAATATGATATTTAGCTGAACAAAATTAATATTAAAACCATGAAACATTAATTCGGTCAACTATATCACTAAAATCAGCTCATTAAATTCGGCAGCTTTAAAGCAACTTAAAATCATGTAATAAAACTTGACATTAAAAACATGCAACAAACATATTAATAAGCTGTAATAAACTAATTAAATCGACTTAAATAAATATTCAGCTATTAAATTAATGTCTAGTTGATATTAAGCTAAATTGAAAAGGTTTGAGCTGAAGTTGAGCTAATTCGAGCTCATTGAGCTGAAATGGAAGTTAATTCAGCTCGTATTAAAGTGCACGGATTGCTTTTCGAGTTGGTCCAAGCTTCCTCGATGTGACCAACCAAGATCTCACCCCAAACTTTGTCAACTAAAGTCGAAACAGCCTCCTTGAATTGTTTAGCTCGTGATCGGGTGATGGGACCTTGGGGCAACTCCAACGGCTCCTTGTTCGAGCTAGGTAGGACTTGAGGCGTGGCCGTATCATCCTCCCCCTCTTCAAAGCGATTTGCCCTCAAATCGGAATCTGCATCAAAAGGGGATAAGTCAGAGACATTAAAACTTGCGCTTATATTATACTCACCTGGTAGATCAAGTCGATAAGAGTTCTCGTTGATTCGTTCCAAAACTTGAAAAGGTCCGTCGAGACGTGGTAGTAGCTTTGACCTTCGTTATGAAAACGTTCCTTTCTCATGTGAACCCAAACCCAATCACCCGGTTCAAGATAACTCTTTTACGACCCTTGTTCGCCTTCCGAGTATAACTTTCGGTTTTTGCTTCAATGTTGGCTCGAACTTTTCGATGTAACTCCTTTACATATTCGGCCTTTTTTCTAGCATCTGCATGGATAAGTTGATCACTAGGCAAAGACACTAAATCTAAAGGAGTTAACGGGTTAAATCCATAAACGATTTCAAAAGGAGAGTGTTTGGTTGCCGAATGAACGGATCGGTTATACGCAAATTCAATATGCAGTAGACACTTTTCCCATGTCTTGAGATTTTTTCGTATGATGGCTCGTAACAAAGTTGATAGCACTCGGTTGACCACTTCCGTTTGTCCATCTGTTTGGGGGTGGCAAGTGGTTGAAAACAGCAACTTAGTTCCGAGCTTCCCAAAGCGATCTCCAAAATGGCTCAAAACTTCAGATCTCGATCGAAACAATCGTCCCTGGATGCCATGCAAACGAACAATTTCCTTAAAGAAAAGATTAGCAATGTGAATGGCATCATCGGCTTTTGAACAAGAAATAAAATGAGACATTTTGAGAAACGATCAACAACAACAAAATAGAGTCCTTCCCGCCTTAGTCCTAGGCAATCCAAGGACAAAATCCATAGAGATGTCCTCCCAAGGTGCGCGGGTATAGGGAGGGCGATACAACCCATGTGGCTTAATCTTGATTTGGCGTTCTTGCACGCCACACATCGCGCACACACTCGCTCGACGTCCCTTTTCATTTTCGCCAATAAAATGCTCTTGGAGGGTTGCTAATGTTTTTCCAACGCCTAAATGGCCCATAAGGCCTCCGCTATCGCCTCATGTACTAATAGGTCTCGATTTTAACTCCGCATGGCACACATAATTTTCCTTTTCTAAAAGAAACCGTCACTCCTATAAAACTTATCAATAGCAACACTTTCACAAGCAACAAACATTTCTCCAAAATCATCATCGCAGGATATAAATCTTTTAACAATGCAAAACCAAGCGGTTTAGAATCCAAATACGACAAAAGGGTATACCTTCTTGAAAGAGCGTCACCACGATATTTTCCTTACCCTTTTATATTTAATGACATAGGAAATGACTCCAAATACTCCACCCACTTAGCATGACGTTTGTTTAATTTGTGTTGTTCTTTAATGTGCTTTAACGCTTCATGATCCGAATGGATCACGAACTCCTTTGGCCACAAATAATGTTGCCAAGTCTCGAGAGCGCGGATAAGTGCATACATCTCCTTGTCATAAACGGGTAGTTTAGCACAAGACCATTCAACTTTTCACTAAAGTAAGCGATCGGTCTCCGCCTTGAGTCAACACGGCACCTATTCCAACACCGAGGCATCACATCAATTTCAAATGTCTTAGAAAAATCAGGCAATGCTAATAATGGAGCTTTAGTAAGACAATTTTAATAAGATTAAAAGAATTTTCTTGTTCTTCGCCCCAATGAAAAGTCGAATTCTTCTTGATAGTGCTTGTCAACGGTGCAAGTACCAATGTGCTAAAGTTAGGTACAAATCGCATATAGAAACTTGCTAGGCCATGGAAGCTTCAAGACTTGGCTTATGCTCGTCGGTCTCGGCCATTCTTGAATCGCCTTAATCTTTTCGCTATCTACTTGAGGCCCTCCGAGCTAACCACTTAAACCTAAAAAGATAACTTTGTCGTAACAAAATGTACACTTTTAAGATTAGCATACAAAGTCTCTTTTCTAAGTACTTCTAAAACAGCTCATAAAATGAATTACATGCTCATCCATCGATTTGCTATAAATGAGGATATCATCGAAATATACAACGCAAAACTTACCAATGAAATTTCAGAAACATAGTTCATAAGTCTCATAAAAGTGCTAGGGCGTTGGTTGTCGAATGGCATTACCAACCATTCATACAAACCATGTTTCGCTTTAAAAGCGGTTTTCCACTCGTCACCTTCTCGCATACGAATCTGGTGGTATCCGCTTTGAGATCAATTTTCGAGAACAACTTTGCACCACTTAACTCATCGAGCATGTCATCCAAGCGTGGTATGGGATGCCTATACTTAATAGTTATTTTATTTACTAGCGACAATCGACACACATGTGCCATGTTCATCCTTCTTAGGCACCAACAAAACCGTACGGCACATGGACTAAGGCTTTTCGAATGTAGCCCTTTTCCATGAGTTCGTTAACTTGACGTTGAAGCTCTTTGGTCTCTTCAGATTGGTTTGGTATGCTGGTCGGTTTCGAATAATGGCTCCGTGCACAAAATCAATTTGGTGCTCGATCCCACGAAGTGGTGGCAAGCCACTTGGCACTTCATCCTAAAAACGCCTTTGAAATCTCGCAAGAGAGACAAAGGTAAGAAGGGGATCTCCGAATAAGTCGTTAGTATTAAACAAATTTTCCTTATACATAAGTACAAGGATCGGTTGTCTTGCCAAAAACGCTTTTCGAACATCACTTGCTTTTGCAAAGACATTCAATTTTTCAATCACTTTTTCTTTTTCATCTTTTGCTTTTCTCATTTTTTTCATTCTCTTTTTTTGAATTTTCTTTCTTTTTTTCATTTTTCTTTTCTTTTGTATTTTCGCTCTTTTTTTTTCTCTCATTTGATCTACGGAATTTTTCAGCTTTAGTTGATCCTCGTAAACTTGCTTTGGCGTCAATGGGGCTAAGGTTACATTTCTTCCCAGATGTTTGAAAGAATATCGATTTGAGTAACCATCGTGCATGACTCGACGATCGAATTGCCATGGACGGCCCAATAACAAGTGACCCGCGTGCATTGGAACAACATCGCATAGCACTTCATCGGAATATTTCCCAATGGAAAAGGAGACTAGAACTGGCTTTGTCACTTTTAACTCTCCTCCATCGTTGAGCCATTGAAGTTTGTACGGGGTTGGATGCTTGGTGGTCGGTAGATTTAATTTTTCCACCATGAGAGTGCTCGCCACGTTCGTACAACTTCCTCCATCGATGATGACGCTACATAGCTTTCCTTGTACTTGACAACGAGTATGGAAGATGTTCTCTCATTGTTGTTCATCGTCGATACTTTGGATGCTTAGACTTCTTTTAACAACGAGGAGTTCTCCATCAAGAGCGTGTTCAACTTCTTCATCGTTGTCAGAAACGATTTCGGGCTCGTCTTCAAGTTCTTCCTCCTCCGATTTAATTTCTCCATTTGCACGAACCACCATGACGTTGCGGTTGGGACATTGACTTGCAATATGGCCCCTTCCAAGGCACTTAAAACACTTAATATCTCTTGAACGATTAGCAAATGAATCGGTTGCCTTACCTTTGCTCAGACGCCCATAGGTTTGTTTGCTTTGGTAGGCAACATTAGCTCTTTGGCACGGCTTGGTGGATTAGTTTTACTCGAACTTTGCCCCCATCTAGTGGTGCTTGGAGTAGGAAAACTTCGAGTGGTACTCTTTCGCTTGAGTTGCTTCTCCACCTTAATGGCCATGTGTACCATGTCCACTATCTCAACATAATGTTGGAGTTCCACAATGTTAGCGATATCTCGGTTGAGACCAGCAAGGAATCGCGCCATCGTTGCTTCATGATCTTCTTGGACATCGGCTCGGATCATTGCGATCTCCATCTCTTTGAAATAATCCTCAACACTCTTTGAACCTTGAGTGAGATTTTGAAGCTTTTGATAGAGTTCCCGATGGTAGTAGGAGGGAATGAAACGATGTCTCATCACGGCCTTCATCTCGGTCCAAGTGGATATTGGCCGTTCCCCATTCCTTCTTCGGCTCGTAGTGAGTTGATCCTACCATATCATAGCGTAATCGGAGAATTCTATGGCCGCCAACTTCACCTTTTTAATCTCGGAATAATTATGACAATCAAAAACCAGTTCGATCTTCTTCTCCCATTCCAAGTAGGCTTCCGGATCAGATTTTCCTTGAAAGGATGGAATGGATAGTTTAATGTTTCTTAAGTCGTCATCCATGCGTCTTTGATTCCGATTACCTCGGTTCCGTTGACCTCTTCGTCCTTCACTTATGTTCGATCCTTGATCACTTTCGGCTTCATTCGGATCATATAGGTCGTCTTGATTGATTTCCAATTGGTCTCGCCTTCTTTGCGGCCCTTGGGGTGTACGCTCTCGTTGATACCCCAATTCAACTCGATCCAATCATTCGTTAACGGATTCTAACTCACCTCAGATCATGCGTTGGATTTCTCGTAACAAGGCTTGTTGAGCCAAATCTGGCACTCCACCTCCTCTAGGCGCAATGTTTCGGATTGGTTGCCTTCCACCTCCTTCCGCCATATTTCGTTCAGGACTTTGAGACATGAAAATAAAAAACCTCACAACAAAACCTCACGAATCTCTCGAAAAGAAAGAATAACACTCCACTCGTGTTTCACTCAATTTTTTTTGGCTTTTTCTTTTGATGTAACTCTCACGCCTTTTTCCACTCAATTTCCTCTCGTGATTTCGTAAGCGACTCGTCGTGACCTTATCATAGTTCAATGGGTCGGCTTTAAATGGCTTTACAAGGGATTGATGTTAGGTTACGGGTAGGCTAAAAGAAACAAGAAAGGCTTTAGGCTAAGTGTGGCTTAGAAGATGAATAGAAGAGAATGCCAAACTTACAAACTCAAAACACTTTTTTTTATATCGAATTTTTTTTTCAATTGCGTGGAATTTCACTACGGGGGATATAAAAGAGTGTAGAATGAGATTTTGGAAAAATTTCTATTGAAGTGTCTCCAGACTCTTTTTTTTTACGGATCTTTCACGTTCTTTTCGTTCGCACCTAAACCGTATACAATTTTTTTCTTTCAATTTTTTTTTCTTTCGAATTTTTTTTGTTTTTGTTTTTTTTCAATTTTTTTCGAACTTTTTTTTTACGTACCTATTTCAAAATGTCTTCGAATGCTCGTACTTCTCGTTTTAACTAGCTCTGATACCAAATGATACGATCTCAGTTTAGTAGTTGAGTCCGAGTCGTTTGGTTCCCGATCGTAAACGAAGAAGTAGATTAGACGAGAAGGAGTTAGAATATATTTGTGTACAAAGAAGTAAGATAAGTTTGTGCAAAGTTGGATGTGGATTTGGTTTAAGTCGAAATGGTATGAATAGAATGGAAGAGTTCGGTTTAAGATAATTAAGAAATGGTATTTGGTTTTGGCACGTTTTGGTACGTTTTGGTATTTGGGAATTGGTACGAAATGGTATGGAATTGGTATGAAATGGTATGGTATTTGGTACGAATTGGTAATGGTTCAAAGAGGTCAAGAATGAACCAACACTAAAGAAAAGTGTCGACCAAACTTATACGACCTAAATGAATTGGAAATGGTTGAAAAGGACCTTGACCCGATACTTAGGAAAGTATGAACCAAAGGTATCAAAGGTGAACGCCACACTCGGGTTTAAGGAGTGATAAGTTCGAAAAGACTCGGAAGACGCCACTAAAAGCTTAGATAAGTCTTACGGGTCTCGAACGAAATTTGAGAGAAAATGCCTCACAATTTTGGCGAGAATTCGCTAATTAAAAATGTCAAAAGTTCTTTACAAAGTAAAATTTCAGCTATTTATAAGCAACACCTAAGCTAGCCGAATGGTCACTTACATTCCTTAAAAATTAAGCAAATGAATCACTTAAATGAACTACCTAGATTCTTGAACATGGAGCTCCATTAGACACCTTCTAGATGAAGCATTGGACTTAGAAAACTTGGATGATGCATGGATAGCTAGGTTCGCCAATGGGCATAAATTAGCTCATTTATGTTGTAACTTTTGGCTGAAAGGTGACTAGCAATTAAGAGGATAATGAGCAGCCAATTCAAGTGTGAAAGCTCAACGTTGAAGAGTCATGGAGTGTCAACACATGGAACCGAAAAGCCAAGATGCATCCAAAGAAATGTGAAAGGAATTAATGGGCAGCTTTGGAGTTGGAAACATTAGCTCCCTTGGCGAATAGTCACCTAGGAATGTTGAATTCAGCTCACCAATTTGATGCATGTATCTCCGTGCAATGTATCTAACATGCATGCACCTTGCTAAAATGAATCTTCAAATTCGCTAACCTTGTTAAATGATCCCACACATTTGGCCAACCTATATAAATAAGAAGAACTAAAATTAATATGGTATTTAGCTGAACAAAATTAATATTAAAACCATGAAACATTAATTTGGTCAACTATATCACTAAAATCACTCATTAAATTAATGCACTTTAAAGTAACTTAAAATCATGTAATAAAACTTGACATATTAAAACATGCAACAAACATATTAATAAGTGTAATAAACTAATTAAATCGACTTAAATAAATATTCACTATTAAATTAATGTCTAGTTGATATTAAGCTAAATTGAAAAGGTTTGAGCTGAAGTTGAGCTAATTCGAGCTCATTGAGCTGAAATGGAAGTTAATTCAGCTCGTATTAAAGTGCACGAATTGCTTTTTGAGTTGGTCCAAGCTTCCTCGATGTGACCAACCAAGATCTCGCCCCAAACTTTGTCAACTAAAGTCGAAACAGCCTCCTTGAATTGTTTAGCTCGTGATCGGGTGATGGGACCTTGGGGCAACTCCAACGGCTCCTTGTTCGAGCTAGGTAGGACTTGAGGCATTGCCGTATCAGGTTTCCAATGAAACAAGAACGAACCCTTATTAGCAAATAAGGGCCCGGGCTTAAAGGTTTCAAAGAAAAGGAAAGAAATGGTAGATAAAACCGAGACCCTCTATTTAGCAAAATAGGAACCTTCGGTATAGTTGGAACGCCACACCTTATAGTGATAAGTTCGAAAACAAAGTCAGATTGACGCCACTCGTAAAGATAAGTCAATTGAGATTTGAAGAATAAAGAGAGTGAATTGCCTCACTAAAATGATATTTCATTCAGAAATTCATCAAAAGTCCTTTTACAAGAAAAAAAGAAACTATTTATAGACTTTCAACTAGTAGCCGAATAGACAAGTTCAAGACTTAATTTCTAAGCAAACATTCAACTAAAATTCAGCTTAACTTCATGAATATGGGGCAATGTAGATTCGGCTGAATTGTGACCAACTATGAAGCTTCCACCTTAAGCAAATGGATCTTGGAGATGCATGTAGCAGCTACATTCGACTAATGGGTTTAAATGAGCATTCAAGAGGCAACTCTTGCTGAAAAATTACCAATAATAAAGAGAGTACTTGAGCAGCCATATCGGTGTGAATGGATGGTTT
>NW_026291399.1:0-5000 GCF_025698545.1 Gossypium raimondii
CGTTGTACAATGAAAAAAAAAAAGTCTTTTCTTCTTAAGTTTAAGTTAAGTAAAAAGGTAAAAGCATTAAATTGAATTTTAATCAGACATCTTTGGCTTTTATTAGAACCTTTTGAATCGCTCCACTACTTGATTCAAAGGTTCTTGACCTCAATAAGTTTTCTTATACTTATATATAATATATACGCCGTCCTGTGTTAGTATTTGTTAGGCCTAGCCTCTTTATTCAATTCAATTAGATGTTAATTTAATGTAAATGAACCATAACTATGTAAACCTATTCCTAATAGATTGACCCCAAAATAGCATATCCAAATTATAAGAAATCCCATAGAAGCCACAAGTGCGGAATTTACACCTTCCAAATTTGTATTTGTTCGGGTATGGAAATAAATCGCGAATACGGTCCAAGTAATAAACGCCCAAGTTTCCTTTGGATCCCAATTCCAATATGATCCCCACCTCATTAGCCCATACGGCTCCCGAAAGAATTCCTATGGTTAAAAAGATAAACCCGAGACTAATAATACGATAACTCCAACGATCCAATTGTTGAGTCAATTGATATCTGTAATAATTTTTAGAAGAAAGAAAATAAGTGTTTAGTAAAACATTGCTTCTTTCATTCATGTATTGGATTTTCCCAAACGAAAATGCAAAATTATTGTTTTCACCAATAATCTTTATGGCCTTTCGAAATGTAATGACTAGAAGAGCTACTGATAATAATGATCCACATAAAGAGCTGCATAGCCTAATACCATCATACTTACGTGCATCATTAACCACTGGGATTGGAGGCAGGTGCTAATATTGCGGATTGATGCATTTTGGTTAAAAGACCCGAAGTTGCAAAGCCTTGGGTAAAATAGCACTTGGTGCGGTTATTGCATAAATTATTTTTGCGCTTTTTAAATTTAAAATAGAAACCATATGAATAAGGAGAAACCCCATGAAAGAAAGATTAATGATTCATATAAATCACTTAATGGGAAATGTCCTGAATAAATCCAACAGTGACTAATAATCCTGTTATACAGAAAAGGTGACTATCATGCCCTTTTCTGATGAATCATATAGTCCTACGACTTCATCTACTAATAAGAATAAGGTTAAAAAATGAATTGTAATTACAATTGAAACGACTGAAAAAGATATATGAGTTAATATATGCTCTAAAGTTGAAAAAATCATAAAAATTATGAAAAAAGCCTGGGTTTCTCGATTTTATGGAATGGAAATCAGGAATGAAATTCATTTTCATTATAGGACTTATTCTATCTCTTTTAGAAGATACTATGCCGCCACTCGGACTCGAACCGAGATGCTCTAGCACTGCTTCCTAAGAGCAGCGTGTCTACCGATTTCACCATAGCGGCTTGCTCGAAATCATAATAACCCATTTTTTAGTCAATCGTCGAGATTGAAGGTGAAGGGGTCAATTCAATGTAAAATGTCAAATTTGTTAGGAAGCATTTAATTTTTATTGATAAATAACAACTCGTTGAAATAGCAATTTGAAGGTTCAAAAGGAATCTTTAGTATTTATTGTATCATTTTATTTATTTAATTATCCTTTCTATTTAATTAGGTCGTCAATAGAGATTTTTTAGTTTGTGTTTTCCTAAAAGAGAACTCCTTTATTGTAACTAAACTAACTAGTTGTAACTTCAATTCATAGATAAAATTCAACAAAACAAAAAAGGGTTCTTTATCATTTTCATTTTTAACGATTCATTTCTCATTCTTTTGTAATTTTGAATCTATAAAAAACTTGATAATTGACTGAATAAATGAATGAAAAAATGATTTGTAGAGATCTGATTTCTTTTAACAATTTCAAAAGATTTAGGTCATTTTGTATTAATCGTTAGCATTTTGCGTTTGTTTTAAGTTATCAAACCAACTAGATATTAGGTTGTACCCGTTACGTTATATAAAAAGTTTCGATTCCTGTCATAATTGTACCATACTTCAAAAAAGTATTTCGAATTTTGAATTCTAAAAATATGTCTTGATTTATTTTCTTACATTTTCTTATACAAACATAGGATTTCTTTAGATCACTTCAAATTGATACATTATTTGTATATCCACTAAATTAGAAAAGGGGTTTTCTCCATTGGGTTGAAAACAGGGGAAGGAGATATAGTAATTCAGAGAAATAATGATTCATAAAGTTACAAAATTGAAACTAAATGGGTTAGTTTCGACAACCCAGTTAAAGCTCTTATATATATGTGCTCCGCGATCCGCTATAGTATAAATAGAAAAAAAAATGATTATTCTATTATTAATTATTAAAATTGAATATTATAAAATAACAAATTATTATAACCCTAACATATAAATACAAATGGGCGATGGGAAAATAAGAATCCCCAAATGAAAAAAAGATATTCAAAATTCAAAAAGTAAAACCTTTGTATCTTATTCGAGTTAAACCAATTCAGATTACTCCAAATTTATTTGGCGTACAAAAAACTTTAGAATTCCCCGTAGAAAGAGATTTGGCTAATGAAAAGCTTTCAAGGCCTTAATATCCTTTCTTTTTCAAACATTTTTTCGAATACGCTTTTTGATGTAGAAGTACGTTTTTGGAACTGCCATTCAAAAAAAGTTATTCAGTGCTATAGTTGGATGTCAAAGACATCTATTTTTAAAACAAAACGATCGGTCTTTTGATGTATTATTTATCTATTCCTATAGATTTTATAAATTATAATTATATATATACTACTAAATTGCATAAAAAAATGAATAGAGATGGGAAAATCATAAAATGCTTCTATTCTAGAACAAAAAACAATATGATATAACCTTTTTATTTATATTCCATACACTATCCAGAAAAAAAGAAGAATTTGTATTTAATTTATTGGTACCTTTCTTTTTATATCTCCATTCAAATCTATAGGATAGATTATCTATATCTATTATGATATATAAATCGAATTGATGAAATCAAAAAACGCAAAAAAAGTCTTTCTTTTCTATCTCTGCCCAGTTTTTGTTGTCTTACATTTATAATTTATACATCTCCATTTATACATGAAACTACATCAAAATAAAAAGTGTAAAACCCATTTTATCTACCTATGCAAACTTGAATTTGATTTTTTTTCCATAAATTGGTAATTGGTCAAGCTCGAAGAGGTTATGCCCAATTTTCATTTTCAACCAAATTCGAATGAGACTCGTAGTTAATCTGTTAAAGGATACATAATTTTGAAAAAAAGAATATTAATAGTCATTTCTTTTAATTATATGTAAATAGAAAGAAAATATCGGATAGTCTTTCCTCCAAGAAAAGGTTCATTTATTGTAGTGGAAGACAATCAATCAGTTCCGCGATGAAAATGAACTAGTTAATAAGTTCGAATAAACAAACTAAAATAATTCGTTTTTCTTTTAAGTTCTAGGACATCCTCTGATTTATATCATACTTTTTTGGGAATTCTTTGTATTTTGATCGATGTATCTAACTTGTAAATAGAAATTATTGTAATATGTAATAAATAATAATTGATATTTTCAGAAATATTACTATAATGAAAAAAATTCTTTTGTTTTTCATTATAGTAACTCAACGAGATCATTTGATTACTTCCTTCGAAATTTGAATATTTTTGAAATAGTTGTGAAAGATTAAAAATTAAGAATAGAAAATTCAGTTAACTGTAATCTCGATTTTTTTATTGCTCCTTTTCAATCAAAAGAGATAAGAGCCGGTGAATCAGAAACGATTAATTAAGAAGAATAACAAAAGTTTTTGGAGCATGCATATCAATATTCATGGATCATACCTTTTGTTCACCCATTCATTTTAATAGGAATGGGACTCCCTTTTCAGCAACAAAAATCTTCGTCGTATGTGGGCTTTTCCCAATATTTTATTGTTAAGTATAGTTATGATTTTTTCGCTCGATCTGTCTATTCAGCAAATAAATGGAAGTTCTATCTATCAATATGTATGGTCTTGGACCATCAATAATGATTTTTCTTTCGAGTTTGGCTACTTTATTGATTCACTTACCTCTATTATGTCAATATTAATCACTACTGTTGGAATTTTTGTTCTTATTTATAGTGACAATTATATGTCTCATGATGAAGGATATTTGAGATTTTTTGCTTATATGAGTTTGTTCAATACTTCAATGTTGGGATTAGTGACTAGTTCGAATTTGATACAAATTTATATTTTTTGGGAATTAGTTGGAATGTGTTCTTATCTATTAATAGGTTTTTGGTTCACACGACCCGCTGCGGCAAACGCTTGTCAAAAAGCGTTTGTAACTAATCGGATAGGCGATTTTGGTTTATTATTAGGAATCTTAGGTTTTTATTGGATAACGGGAAGTTTCGAATTTCAAGATTTGTTCGAAATATTTAATAACTTGATTTATAATAATGAGGTTAATTTTTTATTTGTTACTTTATGTGCCTCTTTATTATTTGCCGGCGCAGTTGCTAAATCTGCGCAATTTCCTCTTCATGTATGGTTACCTGATGCCATGGAGGGGCCTACTCCTATTTCGGCTCTTATACATGCTGCCACTATGGTAGCTGCGGGAATTTTTCTTGTAGCCCGCCTGCTTCCTCTTTTTATAGTTATACCTTACATAATGAATCTAATATCTTTGATAGGTATAATAACGGTATTATTAGGGGCTACTTTGGCCTTGCTCAAAAGATATTAGAGGGGTTTAGCCTATTCTACAATGTCCCAACTGGGTTATATGATGTTAGCTCTAGGTATGGGTCTTATCGCGCCGCTTTATTTCATTTGATTACTCATGCTTATTCGAAAGCATTGTTGTTTTAGCATCCGGATCGATTATTCATTCCATGGAAGCTATTGTTGGATATTCTCAGAGAAAAGCCAGAATATGGTTTTTATGGGCGGTTTAGAAAGCACGTGCCCATTACCAAAATTGCTTTTTAGTAGGTACACTTTCTCTTTGTAGTATTCCACCTTGCTTGTTTTTGGTCCAAAG
>NW_026291399.1:17500-20000 GCF_025698545.1 Gossypium raimondii
TTCTGATGAATCATATAGTCCACGACTTCATCTACTAAGAATAAGGTTAAAAATGAATTGTAATTACAATTGAAACGACTGAAAAGAAAGATATATGAGTTAATATATGCTCTAAAGTTGAATCATAAAAATTATGAAAAAACTGGGTTTCTCGATTTTATGGAATGGAAATCAGGAATGAAATTCATTTTCATTATAGGACTTATTCTATCTCTTTTAGAAGATACTATGCGCCACTCGGACTCGAACCGAGATGCTCTAGCACTGCTTCCTAAGAGCAGCGTGAATTTCACCATAGCGGCTTAAATCATAATAACCCATTTTAGTCAATCGTCGAGATTGAAGGTGAAGGGTCAATTCAATGTAAAATGTCAAATTTGTTAGGAAGCATTTAATTTTTATTGATAAATAACAACTCGTTGAAATAGCAATTTGAAGGTTCAAAGAATCTTTAGTATTTATTGTATCATTTTATTTATTTAATTATCCTTTCTATTTAATTAGGTCGTCAATAGAGATTTTTTTTAGTTTGTGTTTTCCTAAAGAGAACTCCTTTATTGTAACTAAACTAACTAGTTGTAACTTCAATTCATAGATAAAATTCAACAAAACAAAAAGGGTTCTTTATCATTTTCATTTTTAACGATTCATTTCTCATTCTTGTGTAATTTTGAATCTATAAAAAACTTGATAATTGACTGAATAAATGAATGAAAAAATGATTTGTAGAGATCTGATTTCTTTTAACAATTTCAAAAGATTTAGGTCATTTTGTATTAATCGTTAGCATTTTGCGTTTGTTTTAAGTTATCAAACCAACTAGATATTAGGTTGTACCCGTTACGTTATATAAAAAGTTTCGATTCCTGTCATAATTGTACCATACTTCAAAAAAGTATTTCGAATTTTGAATTCTAAAAATATGTCTTGATTTATTTTCTTACATTTTCTTATACAAACATAGGATTTCTTTAGATCACTTCAAATTGATACATTATTTGTATATCCACTAAATTAGAAAAGGGGTTTTCTCCATTGGGTTGAAAACAGGGGAAGGAGATATAGTAATTCAGAGAAATAATGATTCATAAAGTTACAAAATTGAAACTAAATGGGTTAGTTTCGACAACCCAGTTAAAGCTCTTATATATATGTGCTCCGCGATCCGCTATAGTATAAATAGAAAAAAAAATGATTATTCTATTATTAATTATTAAAATTGAATATTATAAAATAACAAATTATTATAACCCTAACATATAAATACAAATGGGCGATGGGAAAATAAGAATCCCCAAATGAAAAAAAGATATTCAAAATTCAAAAAGTAAAACCTTTGTATCTTATTCGAGTTAAACCAATTCAGATTACTCCAAATTTATTTGGCGTACAAAAAACTTTAGAATTCCCCGTAGAAAGAGATTTGGCTAATGAAAAGCTTTCAAGGCCTTAATATCCTTTCTTTTTCAAACATTTTTTCGAATACGCTTTTTGATGTAGAAGTACGTTTTTGGAACTGCCATTCAAAAAAAGTTATTCAGTGCTATAGTTGGATGTCAAAGACATCTATTTTTAAAACAAAACGATCGGTCTTTTGATGTATTATTTATCTATTCCTATAGATTTTATAAATTATAATTATATATATACTACTAAATTGCATAAAAAAATGAATAGAGATGGGAAAATCATAAAATGCTTCTATTCTAGAACAAAAAACAATATGATATAACCTTTTTATTTATATTCCATACACTATCCAGAAAAAAAGAAGAATTTGTATTTAATTTATTGGTACCTTTCTTTTTATATCTCCATTCAAATCTATAGGATAGATTATCTATATCTATTATGATATATAAATCGAATTGATGAAATCAAAAAACGCAAAAAAAGTCTTTCTTTTCTATCTCTGCCCAGTTTTTGTTGTCTTACATTTATAATTTATACATCTCCATTTATACATGAAACTACATCAAAATAAAAAGTGTAAAACCCATTTTATCTACCTATGCAAACTTGAATTTGATTTTTTTTCCATAAATTGGTAATTGGTCAAGCTCGAAGAGGTTATGCCCAATTTTCATTTTCAACCAAATTCGAATGAGACTCGTAGTTAATCTGTTAAAGGATACATAATTTTGAAAAAAAGAATATTAATAGTCATTTCTTTTAATTATATGTAAATAGAAAGAAAATATCGGATAGTCTTTCCTCCAAGAAAAGGTTCATTTATTGTAGTGGAAGACAATCAATCAGTTCCGCGATGAAAATGAACTAGTTAATAAGTTCGAATAAACAAACTAAAATAATTCGTTTTTCTTTTAAGTTCTAGGACATCCTCTGATTTATATCATACTTTTTTGGGAATTCTTTGTATTTTGATCGATGTATCTAACTTGTAAATAGAAATTATTGTAATATGTAATAAATAATAATTGATATTTTCAGAAATATTACTATAATGAAAAAAATTCTTTTGTTTTTCATTATAGTAACT